>NC_051183.1:51718542-51818541 GCF_013339695.2 Rhipicephalus sanguineus
CGACAGTCTCTGAAAGTCCGCTCTTCCATCTTTCGCTGTGACTGTGATCGTGTTCCGAGTGAGCCTGGCGATTTTTCTATTTAACAGCGGTCTCGCACATCAGCGAATGCACTCAATGACGTGCTGCTTGAGATCGAGCTCGCTCCCTTGAGACAAAGCACTGAGCCCGCTATAAAAAACTAATTCACGATTGAGAAAATAAATACTATGATTTTGAAGGGTATACTGGTTAGTGCTAGTTGGTAGCAATTCGTGGTACAGTTACTTTCGCTCCTCTGAAGAACTTGAGAAGAACGTGTTTTACGCCATTCCCACTTTCTTATGAGGAAGGAAACTAGCTATGTCACAAGTACAATGTATTTTATAATTAGCTTAACTTCAAATTTTTGCATACAAAAAAGAAAAGCGTTACGAACCATTACGGAAAAATTTTTGAGAAACGGAACGGAACATTTTGCGTTGGAAGGAAACTAAAACCCAAACGAAAAACATTTTGATCCGACACCCTGCTTTTGATTCTATATAAAAAATGTATGTCCGGCCGGTGTTAGAATGTGGTTGTTTTCTATTTCCTGGTGCGCCAGCGTCCAAGCTTCGGCCGCTGGTTCTACTTGAGAGATAAGCTCCACGGCTGTGCTTAGGTCTTCTTAAATATGCTGCAAATGCAGTGTTATACATAGAAGCGCGCTCGCCGCCCCTTTTATGGCGATTTAACCTGATAACAGTGCAAACTTTCTTACGATTATATGAATAACCCTCTATCCGCGATCCAATAATTCTTATCTCGGATCCTGACTTATTTTGCTCCGCGCACTGGTCCAAATTTTAAAAACCACAATTTATATTTGCTCAGTCGTTACCTAATCCACTAAATGTACATGTTTGTGATTTGCTTCATCTGATTACGCAACAAATCTCCCCCGATATTGTGTATTATGATTGTGTTCCGAACCACGCGAAATTGTTACCTTCAGGCATTTTACATGGGTTGTTGCAAGAACATCTAAAAACTCTGCCAACAAATGTTTTTTTTTATTGCAATGGATGCGTCCCCGTCTGAGCAAAGATCTGATCTTTCAGAATCCACGGAAGTGGCTATTTCGCGCAAAGAAAACACAAGGGGAGGCTTAAGGGGAGCGCAAACTTTCGACTGTTTATTCCAAATTTACTGCAGTAGTGTATATATATGCAAACGCATGCGCAGAAAGCGAGGCAAACAACGAACAGATGACGTTTTGTGCAATGCAATACAGATGTATAGACATGCGCAAAAGGGCAGGCTCACAACAATCAGATACCACCTTAATCACAACCTGCGATGCAAGAACGTGCTCTCTGCCTGCGAAAGGAATAATGAAGTGTCACTAATGCATAATAAACCTCGTGCTTTTATGTGAAAAGCTTCCAACAGCTCCCGAGCAGTGGTGTCCCTGCTTCTCCCAAGAATCTGAATTTTATGCAGATACGGCTCACACTTGTGGGAATTGCAGTGGGCCGGCAAATGTGCCCCATCGTTACCTCTTAGTGACAGCTCGTGTTCCCGCGCACGCTCATTCACGCACCTTCCCGTCTGGCCGACATATGTCTTGCCGCAGGAGAGCGGAAATTCGTGAACAACACTGGTGGCACATGTGTATGAGTTTGCGTGCTTCTTGCCACAGCCACTTTTTTTGTTCTCGCCATTTAGAATACGCGGGCAAAGCTGAGATAGCTTGCGTGGCGTGGAAAAAAACAATTGGCACGCCGTGCCTGTTTGCAACCTTCTTGAGGTTGTGTGAAATCCGGTGCGTATACGGGACGACCTCAGGTCTCACAGTTCCTCGCTCTTGCTCAACCCCAGCACTGTGGTGTTCACGTTTGAACTTCTGGAGGAGCGACTCGGCGACGGGTTAATGAGCGTGCGAGGGAAATTAGCCAAGGTCAAGCGATCCAATTGGTTTTGAAAGCCCTTGTGCATGACGTGTGGGCACGTCCTGGTTAGTGCAGACTCCAGACAGTGTTTGGCTATGGCCCTTTTCACGGTCTTGGAATGCGCCGACCCGAATGGCAGCAATTCTTTTTTAGACCTGGGCGAATAAAGCCAACAGGCGTGGCGCTCCTGCAGGTTGATACTCAAATCCAGAAACTGCAAGGCACCATCGGTCGGCAACTCGTGCGTAAACACCAAACCCTTCCCGAGACGGCAAAAGGCCGCTAAAACATTGTTAATGATGGTCTGATATGAAGTGGTGGTTAGTTGCTCTAAAATGATCAAAAAATCGTCAACATATCTAAAAACTTTCAAAACCTCCCCTCCTTTAAAATGTTGGTGCAAGGCACGCTCAGTAGAACACAAAAACAAATTACACAACACAGGAGCGACACAGGAGCCAATGCAAATGCCTTGTCTTTGTACATAAAAATCTCCTTTAAAACTGATGAAGGTGACTTTAAGATAAAACTCGAGAAGGGACATAAAAGCTTCTGTGGTCATGCCCGCGGCATTCTGAAAGGCAACAGCACCGCACTCTTCTATGCAATTCTTGACACATGCAAACAATTCATCGTGCGGCACGGAATAAAACAAGTCCTCAACATCAATCGAGAAAAAGTAGCCTATCGAAGGATTCGAGAGAAGAAAGCGGGTAACACACGATGAATTCTCAGTCCGGAACGGGTCTTTCACAGCAACACGGTTTAACTGGTTTATTAAAAAACTACAAATCACATTTTGCCAGGTGCCTCGTTCGCTAACAATTGTCCTGAAAGGAACATCCGGTTTGTGGGTTTTGGCAGTGAAGAAAACTGAAAGGGCGTTGTTCTTGCTAGTTCCAACGGTCCGGGCAAGTTTAGCAAGATCCAAGTCCTTACACAGAGCCACCGCCTTGCTTTTCACTCTTGATTCACCTGCTTTTATCTTGATGAAGTTCTTGTCGACTGCCTTTCTTGCCTTGGAACTGTATGTATCTGCATCCATTGCCACGAAGCCACCGGTTTTATCTGCTTGAAGCAAACTGAGATTGCTGCGCTTAAGAAATGAAGCTACTGCAGCCATAGGGTCCTTGTTACGTGAGACGGAGTGTTCTCCCATTTTTTCTAGAACTTCCACGCCCTCTTGTAAGCACCGGTCCTTAGCTTCTGTGTCGGCTTTTGAGCCGTATCTGCATAAAATTCAGATTCTTGGGAGAAGCAGGGACACCACTGCTCGGGAGCTGTTGGAAGCTTTTCACATAAAAGCACGAGGTTTATTATGCATTAGTGACACTTCATTGTTCCTTTCGCAGGCAGAGAGCACGTTCTTGCATCGCAGGTTGTGATTAAGATGGTATCCGATTGTTGTGAGCCTGCCCTTTTGCGCATGTCTATACCTCTGTATTGCATTGCACAAAACGTCATCTATTCGTTGTTTGCCTCGCTTTCTGCGCATGCGCTTCCATATATATATACTACTGCAGTAAATTTGGAATAAACAGTCGAAAGTTTGCGCTCCCCTTAACCCTCCCCTTGTGTTTTCTTTGCGCGAAATAGCCACTTGCGTGGCTTCTGAAAGAGCATGAACCGACTAGCCCAACAACATGTGCTTCTGGAAAGATCTGATATCGGAATATTTTGCCCTGAACTTGATTGGTGTTTCTAATTGTGATTGCGTGATTTTATTCCCGTTTTCCTTGCTGAATTTATGGAAATAATTCTGGCTTTACGCAAATTAAATACTTCAATTCCAGTAGGGGCAGTAATGACCGATTGATTGTGGGCTTTTCCCTTTCCATATCCGGTAACAAGCCAATAGCGCAGCTCTTTAAAATACTGCTCCCCGCGCATCTTCAATGTATTAATTTAATCTGGGTACCTAGCCACATGGTCTTGTTTTACAATAATATGGCGGATTGTCTAGCAAAGGCGTCGCTGACAGCAACGGTAATACTTTTTTTCCCGCCAACAGCTCACATCAGGAAGGCGCGTTTCCGCACACTAACAATCAGAAAAAAAAACGTATTAGACTCGCCATTGACAGCCTCTCCTGAGTACAAGCGCCTTCTAATCTCTTGGCACAGCGATTTATCTAATTCAAGGATGATGGAAGATGCCATAACAAAAAAATTGTTGCCGCATTCCTTCCCTCAATTTTTACTTCCATAGATAAGGTTTTGTGAACTCCTCTCTGTGCCTCTTCTGTAATGAGGAAGAGACGATTGGTCATTTATTCAAATCATATGAACGGTTCAGCCCATTGAGCAAAAGAATACTAGCACCACCTGTTGGAAAGGTGGGCTTGGAATTATCAGAACACATTGTTCTTTCTTTTGGTGCCACTACCCTGGGGTACAGCCACATCGATATTTTCCTTGCTGTTCAGGAATATATCATTGCTACTAAAAGAATACCTTGCTAAATTTCATGGGCATTAAACTTTTCATTACTCATATTTGGCACTTCAATTCAATAATCAAAAACGAATAGCGTACCAAGGAGTTACACCGTTCAGAAAATATAGTAACAATTCCCCAACTACTCGGCCCATCCCATCCACTGTGTAGGTGCCATGAGGAGAGGACGACAACAGCAACGACCCCCTCCGTCCATCAGGATTCTTCATCTCATATGGGAAATTTCCTTGCCGACGCCTCCGCTTCAACGCATTAATGATTATCATCATCACTACTATCATAATCAACGCTTTCGTGATATGTTCGACGCGTTTTTTATCCATATTTTCAAGATTGTAATAATTCATGGGGTCTCTGTTCGTTCACGGCTCTGTTTCAACGCATTCATCGTAATCCTTCGGCATCGTCATCATCAACACGTTTATTCCGATGTTCAACGAATCCAACGTTACCTCATCGTCCCCATTCAAGGCTCTCTTGGTCGACCGCAGCTCTGCTTTGACAAGTTCGTGATCATGATTATTGCAGTTCATCAGCATTATCCTTGTGCTCACAATTATCTTCAAATTTAATGCTTAACGTGTCTGTCATCAGAGTCCTCCAACTAGGAACAATCGCTTGCGCTATGCCACTCGAATTTATGGCATATAGGTCTTCATCGCATTGTATGCGCGTCGAATAAAAAAATTAAATCCTGAATACCACTCCGAAAAGGCATATTTACACCTTTTGAAGGTAACGTTTTGTGTAGCGTTCAACAGCAGTCAAGCCTGTCCTACTACCATAAGGCGTGCTATCAACTTTTCACAAGAACTCTCCTGGCGCCCTCAAACATGAACGCCGCAACTACAACTCCACCTGAAGAAAAAACTTGTCGCTCAAAATGTAACGAAAGCTGTGTAAATCCTGCTAAATCTTTCCTTTTCCTGAATAAAGCTAAATAATCAAGAATCTCTTATTCATTCAAGGTGATGATATTCAAAAAATATTACAGTTTCTCCGTAAGGCGAAGCAATGAATGCAATAGTAATAAATTGGAATGTAACGCGAAGAACATAAACCAGCTCGAAATTGCCAGCGCTTCGCTCGAGCCCAAAGGACGCACGAAAGGAACTCACACAAGACGAGCGCGAACTATCATGCGTCACAGCTCGACACTGGAAGCGCACTGCTCAAACATAAAGCAGGACGCACGAAACGGAAGAACATGTATACTCAGGACGAGCGCGAACTGTCCCTGTTGTTACTTATTTCTGTTTGGTCAGCGCACTCCTTTCGCAAACGCGGCCGCTGCAGCGAGCGAAGCGACCGTACGCTCTGTGACTTCAGCGCGGACATCGCGGGGAAAGCACAAGACGTACAACACCCCGCTCCCCCCCCCCCCTCGCCAGCCGCCCCTTCTTTCCTCGTGATAAGCGCACGAAGGCGACCACGCCCTGTATAGGTCGAAGAGCAACGGCGTTCGCAGGAACGGGGTGACAGTCTTTAAAGGGCGCCACTCGTGCACATTGCGCCATTTATGTGGTAACTAAGAAAGCATGCTGATGTAAGTGGTGTATATAAATAGTTCGCTGTGCGCAGGCTGAAAGACGGTGCTGTTGGTGGCCTACCTGTCTAACGCCGCGCACTGGAAAGCGGGAGGTCGCCCGTTCGACTCCGCGCGTCAGAAATGTTTTCTGAATTATTTTTCTTTGCGGCTTTGATGTATATATATATATATATATATACACATATACATATACGGTGCCGGGCACCGTATATGTATATGTATATGGGCCGAGCACGTAGCACATCGGCAGGATAACCGGTGGTCATTAAGGGTAACTGACTGGATTCCAAGAGATGGCAAACGCGTGAGGGGGAGACAGAAAATTAGATGGGTAGATTAAGAAGTTTGCAGGTATTACGTGGCAGCAGAAAGCACAGGACCGGGTTGATTGGCGGAACATGGGAGAGGCCTTTGCCCTGCAGTGGGCCTAGACAGGCTGATGATGATGATACATATACGGTGCATGACGGCGGCGACGGCACAAAATCAGCCGAGACTGTCCATATAATTGCCATCGCAATAAAAGAAAAACATTGGCATGCAGCCACGGGCGAGGTGAGGCAAATCGTCATGGTTCTTTGCACAATTACCGTTGTTTGTTCACGGCAGTTCTCACATGTAGATGAATTTATGAAACTTTGGAGCAATGCAAAAATTTCACATCAATGTTGAGGGAAATGCGTTGACTTGCTTAAGCACATTTTCCTATGTTTTGTCCACATATGCGGGCGCTGGAATATATAGGGTTCAATGCAGGGATCCCAAGTTTAGCAAATTGATTGCTTCACGCCTGCCAAAGTGCTTCATTCTTTTTTGAACCGCGCACATGACTTGAACAATGCTTTTCTTGTTGTTGTTGTTGTTGTTGTTGTTGTGAAGATCTGCAGATGTCCATAGAAAGACGTTTGACGTGCTCGGCTTGATGCGGCTCCAACTATGAAGTCAGTTGGAGCTAGTTCATTAGCTTTGTTGACTTAACTAGCTTTTTTAACTGTCCCATCGAGTTATCAGCCTCAGATTTCAAGACGTGCAAAATGCTTCTTCATAGTGGGGATTCAGGAAACCATGAGAGCGAATATTTCACAGCTTTCTTCATTAAACTATTTCCAACACCTTTTCAAAGAAGTAACATGTACTGATTGTCAAAAGCTGATTTCATGACGCGCAAACAAGACAATTCTGCGCAGATACACTGAAAATCATGCTCGCAATCATTACACAGAAAGGCCATTTTTTCTGTGCATTTACGAAAACACTATGGCGAAGGTCTTTAATGTGACGCCACACAAGTACTGTTATTTCTTGTAATTGTTCCTTTTACCAACAAATCCAACCTGAGAACTTTCAGCAAGCTATTCTAGATCAAGTTTGATTTACGCGTAAAAATTTTCAAACTTTGCAGGTGGATATTGAAATGTATGCTTGATAATGTAATTTATATAGTCTGTGAAGCAGAGGCCTGCCGATTATTCATTTACCATTGACTTGCGGCAAAGGCTAACCCTCTGTTTTATTCGCACATTAGAAAATATTTGCGCAGGTCTTGCATCTGAAGAGTCACACTGTATATTTTGCAGTTCAAATAACTTTGCCCATATAGCTTTGCTTGCATAATTTTAGCCCATCACAACTTCTGCAAAGGGTTCGCCTGGCGATGAAACGAAGGTAGTTCATATATATTGGCTGATCATTTGTTCTCAGACCAGCTCTGACTGATACAAGCTTCTATGTTAGCCTAGCCTAGATATTCACAAGTTACATGTGGGGCCAGCGTCTTCCACGTTTCATCTTCGTTCTTCGAGCGAAGAACCACTGTTTCATACGTTACTTACGCCAGTAGACCGGTAATAAATCCTTCAGCTTGGAGCGCAAACACACGATTCGTATAAAATAAAGGTCTCTACTTGCTACCAATGTGCCATCTTTTGTTGCCTCAACAGGAATTCTTTTGCTGAGAACATCGCACCACCAACCTGCATTCGCCTTTATGTCCACCAATATAGCCAATGTCATGAATGTTATAGAGGGTGTTTCAAGAAATGTGTCCGAAAATCCTATAAAATCAGGCAAATGCGATATTTGCTCGCTGCCTTTACAATTGCTACTTCTGTAGCGACGGGCATCTTAAGATGGTTAAAGTCATCATTTGGGACAGTATCTAGGAAAGTTATATTACTTAACTTTTTAATTAATGGAGTTAGGCGGTTATGTCAAATAGGAGAATTGAAGTTCTGTATGCGAAGAAGCCATCGCAGCGTTAAGATAAAGAAAACGCGACCTCTATTAGTTATTGCAGCGTAATGAAATTCAACCAATTTCAACGGCAAAACCGAAACCGAAGCACCGGTAAGCGCAACAAGCACACGACCATAATGACGTCACTGTTCAAGACAACGAGTACAGATGTGTACTTCTTCAGCGTTCGTTAATGTATGTGCGCCATGCGTGCTATAGGCACCGGGCGGCCGTCGTAAGGCGCCAGCTGCGCTCCCCAGGGAAAGCGCCCCAAGCGGCGGCAGAGAACAGCACTGGCATGTGAAGCAGACGACGCGGAGAAGGCTCTGCTACTTCGGCCCGTATGCGAAGAGAAACGGCGGCGTTTGTTTTTGAGCGTTTGTCGCCGAAATGCAAAAAGAAGCGGCCTGTGCCTCCCAAGGTCAGTGGTCAGTTGACTACGGTTGGTGATGGGCATCTGAGAAGACCCCTTTTTTAAAGGGGGCTCATTGAAGACGCCCCCGGACAGGAAAGGACCAGACAGGTGACATCTGCACGGCGTCGGAGATTCGACACCAAAGGTGCGCATAGCGTCATTGTTTATTCCCTCTATCCCGTGCAGGAATGTTGCCCCTGAATGTCTCAGTCGCTGAAAAGAGCAATAGAATGACGACTGGCGTCAGCTACCGGGGCCAGCATGGCGAAGGATCCACGATTCCCAGTATCCTTCCCTGTTCGAAGGTCGGCGGTATTGTGGAATTTGTGGTGCGGCACAGCACTACCGAACTCGCTGTCCCTCACTGTTGTCTGGAAGGCTGTTGGCGGGATGGCGAGTCCTGACAGCGCAAATGCACCCAAGGCGCTGCCAGTTATTTTGCGCTGCGGCTTTCAAGGATTGAATAGCTGGTATACGTGTTTCGTGCGTCAGCTCTAGAAAAGGGTCCCCGCTTGCACGAAAAGGTCACGTGCATGACATTACAGAATACAAAGGCGACAACGAGTGCAAATTGCGTTGCAAGTGGACCCCGCAGGCGAAGCTCAATGCGACAAGCTACGATGTGGAGCTAGATGTCAGTAGCACCTTTTCTATTTATATTTTTGTAATGATGTCTTATTTTGTCTACACGTTAACATTGTATCCTAACAATAAAAAAAAAGACCGACACTTCTCGCATTCCCTTTTTGTCTTTCTTTACTCGATGCTTCGCCGATTGCACATGCTGTTCCGCAGTTGTAGTTCTTGCACGCTCCTATTCCCTTTCTGTTTTCCTCTTTTAAATGCTTCGCCGTTCCTAATATTTTAACAGATATGATAATCTTCAGTCTTCGTGCATTTCACGTAGCTTGACGTAACGAGGACCGTCGTTGGCGGCCGGTGCACGTGCAAGGCCGGCGTTGCCGGCGATTGCAAACATGCCGCTGCATTGGCGTACGCCGTGGACGCTGAGCACACAGAGTCGTGTACCAGCAGCACCCAGAGCTGGGGAGGACCAAGTAAAAAAGTGTATCCCAAAGGAAAAAGGCTGAATCTACGGAAAGTCGGTAAGTCACATATATATCGGCATGAGCTTCTGTCCTTGTTTGCCTCGTTTTTGTGTGTGTGTCCGTATTTATTTGCGCTAATCCGACATTGTTATAAAGTTACATAGCACTTGCTTAATCAGAGCGCACCACAATGTTTAAAGCGTTGGCTTTATATGATAAAGTTTTTCTTACTTTTCTCTAGACGACGATATGCCAGCCAGTCTTCCTTCTATGTACGCTCTGGAAAGATGCGACAATTGTCCTATGGTACAATTATTAAAGGCAAAAAGGAAGCGTGAGGAGCAACACGATTTCGAGCCAGTAAGTTCTACCTGTGCCTCTCCAAAGATAGCGATTAATTAGAACCGCTTGTGCTTTTCTATTTTCCAGCCACCTCTAGATGGCCATTACGAATGGCAAAAGGAACCAATAACATTTGGAAATTCCGCAGAGCGCAGCAGGAAACTCAGTGCTGAAGTGGATTCATACTACAATGCACAGGTGAAGTCTGTGGTAACGTGCAAGACACAGCGCACAACAGCTTGGCACAAGACAAGGTTGGTTAAACAATTCATTTGAGAATTTTTTGCAAGAGAAACCAAAAAAAGAAAACAGTACAGACTCGCTTACAAGTGAATGCACTAGCCTGCAATGTTTCATTTCTTTTTCAGAGCCTGCCGGATAACGTCCACATGTGCCCACAGGATCCTGCGCTACCGAGGGCCCATAGAAGACCTCGCGGAAAAGATACTCGAGCAAAATCGCGTTACTACAGCTGCCATGACTTACGGCATCAAGCTAGAGCCGGCAGGACGAGCATGGTTTTCGTATCATGAAAGTGTTAAGGTTCATGAAATTGGATTCCTTGTGAAAGACAGCCAGCCATGGTTAGGATGCAGCCCTGATGGGATTATTGAGTGTGGTAACTCAGACACCCAGCTGCTTGAAATAAAATGCCCCTATTCCAAAAGGAGCGGGCAAGAGAAGTTCCTCGAGGGAAAAGGTCTTCCATATCTTACAATGTCAGGTGGAGCATGTCACCTTAAGACATCACACGAGTATTACACGCAAGTGCAAGTGGCTCTCTATGTGATCGGTCTCAAGGTGTGCAAATTCTCAGTATATACACCTAAGGAGCAACTTGTCATTGTCGTGAACCGCTGTGATGAGTTTTTGAGGAAAGCTATTCCTAGGTTGGAGGAGTTTTATTTTATATCACATGTTGCCGAAGTTAGCATGTATGGAGCAATGAGATTTCACACCGTCGTACTTCATTCCATGAACCTTTTTTTTTCAAGTGTATGTTTTTCAAGTGCAATCATGTTTCCTGTACTCAATGACAATAAAACTTCACTTAAATGATTTCCTGTTGGCATCATCAGGGATAAATCATAAAGACCATATGTGTGGGTTTTATCGCGTGCATTCACCCAGGCAAGGTGCTACGAAGACGTTTATTTATACAACACATTTCGCATCTTTTTTTATGTACATGTTATGAAATATACACATGGCCACTTCTAACATCAAACAAAAAACCTCACGTAACAGAAAGAAATGTCAAACATTTGAAACTATTTCCCAGTAGTGCCACGATACAGCTAACACGCATAATAAAATGGCGGCATCGCTAGACATTAACCATTACAGCAATATGTGAACTCTTGTGAGAGAGTAAGTAATCAAGGCACGCTGGAAGAAAGCTGGAATCTAATGCGTGATATAAAACCTACACCACTTTTTGTTCATATTGAAAGTGTATATTAAACAAAAAGTCACAATGAACAAATAGTCAAGTACATTTGAAAATGCTACTTTGCAAGTTTGCTAGGACACAGATAACATGCATGATTTGATCAATGTGGTCATGTAGCTCGACTGGAAGTCTGCTGTTGAGAATGTTGAAAATTTTTAACCGCTGAATCATCCGCTCGACGTGGACACGAACACTTGCTATACTGTATGTTTCAGCCATTTCCTCTCGCGTGAAGTTTGCTGCGGTAGAAAATGGCGGCATTACTAGCACAGCATTTGCTTCTGACATGTCAACACGCACAACAGGAAAGCCTTTATCTGCAAGGACAACGTCGCCTGGCTCTAATAAGGAAAATAGACCTGAATCGACTGTTATGAAAGCATCAGTGGCCCGTCCTCCATAAGCTTTTGACCGAAACGTTACTGCACCATTTGCAACAATGCCAATTAGAAATTTTGCAGTATACGTGCCTTTGTAGGAAGAATACATCAGGTTTTGCATTTCAACTGATGCAGGACGCTCTGTTTTGATCTCCGTGCAATCAATAACGAGTCTGCACTTTGGATAGTGCAGCTTGAAGCAACTGGGCATAGTTGAGAAAACATCGCTTCTGTGATGCCATTCTATCCAAGTACGAGTTCTGGCGTACAGTTCATTCAAAATGCCAAGAAAGCACCTAGAAGCTGTTCTACGATGCACGCCAAACAAAGCAGCCAATGCTGTGTACGTAATTCCAGTCTTAAGCTTCATGAGAAACAGAGTCAGTCGGTCGGCTTTGCTCATTTCATAGATTCTCCTTGTATTACGCAAAATACTAAGGAGCATTGACAACACTGTGAAAGATACTGAACATAGACTTTGCATGGCGTCTTCATTGCTCAGCACCGTCTGCACTCCCGCAAAGTAAACTGAACGATGGTCTGGGCCTGAAGATGTGCTGCATGTTAACACAGCTTCACACTGAGTGGACGGAGACGACACAAACTTGCTGGAAATTTGAGTAGATGCTGTGCTACCATTGGTAGTGAACAGAAAAATGCAAGGATAGCTTCGATCTTCACAGCAGTCAAAGAATGTCATCGTGCCGACCTGGAAAATAAAAACAGATGCAATCAGTTTAATGTTTCTGCACAAATAACATACCACGGTTCGTAATGCATATTTGATTACCTAAGTGCAAAATTGTAGAGCTATGCCCTTTTCTTAGCATTCAAGGCACACACATAGTCAACTCGCGTTGTGCTAGGACAAATCGGAATTAATTACCAACAGGGCAGACATAAACCAACCATAATTTTCAAAGTAATCAACTGTTCGTTTATTTTATTTTAAACCCAACACAACCAAAACGACCCGTAGTACAAATACAAATTGCTTCGGTGCAACCATAACGTGCCACCACTGTAGGAATGCAGAATAACTAACCTCACACATTTTATTATTGCATTCGTCACTAGGAGTACAATCAGCTGCACACTCGTCACTTGAGATATCCTCAGCCACCTGTTGAGCCGCGCACAGAGGGGACTGGAACTCTAAAAAAAGAAAAAAAAGAAAAAAAAAGAAAAAAAGAAAAGGTTTTCGGTACATGCTTGCGTCACTTGATTGCATAGACCAATGCTAGTAAAGAGTAGCTGCTTCCTGCAGTGGGCTCTTACAGGGAGAACGCCAGTTGTAGCTGTATGTCTTTTCTTCAGCCTTTTGATAGGTGAATAAAAAAAATAAACATCAGAACGCCTTATTAAAAACCGTACCATGCTACGCGCGTTGAACCAGACGCAACAGCGATCCAGTTAAAAATAGCATCGAAAAATTTCAAATAATTTAACGTATACTTCCATTTCACGAGTCATTAAAGCTCTCGTGTCGACAACTGAACGACGGGCAGGCAGCTTCACAAAAGGCAGGCGCTAACAAACGCTTACATCCTAAAGGTGCTCTGAATTCAGCTACGCCAAGTACGTACCTCTCGTAGCGATCTTGCGAAGTTGATGGTGGCGGCCGCTTTCTGTAAGCTGCCGGGAAAATGGAAGGGTTATAGCTCGGGCTCCTCGGGTTTTCCGATTTCCGATTTCCAACAAAATGACGGCTACAAATTCGCGTGTTCGCCTTCGGTGCCCAAGGCTCGGAGCCTTCGCACCTGTGGAAGCGAAGACGAAAGAAGGCAAAACGTCAAGTTCTCGCAATGGAACGGCTCCTTCATTGATAATAGAGAAGCTAGGAAAAATTAGATTAGCGAATGTATGTACGCTGTATGTACCGTTGTCGGCGGACCGCGCATATCCAGGCATTCCGGCGTTCCAGCTGGTGAGGCCGCGACGGGAACCGATAGAATTGGATGCACTCCCCAGCTTTATCCATGCTTGCATAGCTGTTTGTGCAGCCTACAACGCAGCATGTCTGCTCGGACTTGGTTCCCAGAGGAATTTCGGCAGCGCAGGACACAAGCGACGAGAGCACAATGAAGCGCAGCCAACATCCAGCACCGCGTCCCCGCAGCAAGCGCCTGCCCTCTCCGGCACCCACATGCCATTACTTCCGCGCTTCCACCGAAAGAGGCGCCACCAGTCCAAACTCGTCCCGCGCCCGGTGCCTATAGTAGCAAGCGCAGCGCGCACACCAGCACAACGAAATCTGTTGATGCTCGATATAACGACGCTCACTCATTCTGGACGTCTCAGAAGAATATGGCAGTTCAGCGCTCCCGAGTTTCCGTTTCGGTTTCGCCGCAGCATTTGGTTCAATTTGAATTACTTCGCAATTATTACTAGAGGCCACCTTTTTCGAAAGCTCAAAGCTTCAATGGGTTCTTCGCATGAAGGACTTGAATTCTCCCATTTGACTTAACCATCTACCTCCACTAATTAAAAAGTTAATTTTATAACTTTTATAATTTTATAACTTTCATAATAACTTTCATAATTAGTGTCCCAAATGGCTTTCTTACGATGCCTGCGGCTACAAAAGTAGTAATTGTGAAGGCGTCGAACAAATATCGCATCTTGCTGATGTTTGAGTATTTTCGGACACATTTCTTGAAACACCCTATAAGGTCTATATTCAAAGCATCCGTTCGTGGTATTATATCCCTATTCAATGTCCCGGGTTCCGGGCAACAAATAGAAACAGAGACCGATGACATGGCTCTCTTCTTCCTTCACCCTTAATGCCACGCTAGTCCTAATGATGATTGTAGGTGCGCGGGGCGCGACCGTCATGGCATGCCATTTTCAACAAGGGCTAGTATATCCTCTATCCTTTCTCGGAAACTCGTTCATGCTGATGAAACTCCGAAGAAAAACCCGCTTTGCTTATTAGGGCTCTTAAATTTGGGGTAAAAATAGTCGTGACGTCTTTCGACTCTTCGTGCAGTGGCACCTTGTAGCAGGCATTTTGTAATGAAATCAGTCTTTTTTACACCAGCCAATATTAAGAGGTTATATGCCTTAGGTAATCGGTATTTCTCATCTTGCAGTAAAATGTTTTGTGCCAGTTCATAATGCTACTTAGCAAACGTTGATAGTTCACCATCACAATTTGACCACTGTCCAGCACTCTGTAGTCCCAACAGATGAAAATATTCAATCCGTTCACAATTCGTCGATTCCATCTTTGATTTTAGAGTAACGAATTGATCACCCTCGTACACATTTTTACTCTTAATTTTTCTTTGTGCAGAGCTTTTCCCTCAGTGTTGTCAGTTCTCTAATGTTATTTCCATATAGCGCTTTGTATTTCTTCAAGAACCCTTGAAGCGTTATCCTCGGAACCTTGATATTGCCACGCGCGCTTCTTTTGCTCTGTTTATGTAATTGGTCCGTTACACGTATAATCTCTGCTTTGCGCAAACCACGCCTGAATGTCCGGGAACCTTCCTGATTATTCTAGAGTCTTCTTACAGGGTTGAGCGCGCAAAAGCGAACAGTGAGTTCATTCTGGAACTGACGCGGCGACCAGCGATAAGACTCGAATGTTCGATGCCGCATGTATAAATGCCGACACGCCGTACCGTTGGTCAGTTTATCGCCTACCGACGCCCTGTTCGGCGCTATCAGAGTACCGAGTGTATTGCTGTAGTTTGTGTTTTCATTTCCAGGCCACAAGTTCGGCCAAATAAAGTTTCATCTTGAACACACCGAGTGCTGTCTTCGTCGACGTCAGGACCCCGTGACAATAGGGCATACTTCAGGACGGTACGCTTGGAGTTATTCAAGTCAGGGTATTCCAAGAGTTGAAGCTCTGTGATCATCACCGTTCAGACGTCATTGTGCCTTGTTTTTAATTTATTGAGCACCAGGATTCATTTCCTGTACCGTCGGCGGTTCCCTGTGCTGTTTCACAATATTTCCAGCTTGACGTTTCGCATATGGACCGCAGTCTTAAAACTTGTTCGTGCGAATGACACTCGCTAGAACTTCCACATCGATTGTTATAACAGGATTTCCCCGATAGCCTCGACTTAATCACTGGTTTGGGAAAAGCCTTTCACGTGGAAGTATATGATGCAGTGACGTCTTAACACTCTACATTGTATACACACTTCGTGGAAGGAGCTAAACGCTTCCTATACAGCGCCTTACGGCCCGCACTGCCTATGACTCTGCGCATCTATTTAATATTTTGTTTTATCCGCATATGTGAGAGTATTTTTTCGTAATCTTTTTCGACAAAATGTTCTGTAGGACATTCTTGGTACTACGTTTCCCGCTGCTCCTAAGAAGGTTTCTGACTTCTTCCAGGTAGTCTAGGCTACTAAGATGTGCGTCATTCAAAAAGCTCGTGGCTCTCTTGGGAACACAGCTGCTGACGCAGGGCACTTTTTCAATGTAGATTTGAGAGTTGCTTTGGCAGCTGGCGTGGGAAGAACATTTCTATTATGTACACACATTAGCAAAAGCTGTGCCGAAGTGTGTGCCAAAATTGCCGTAGCCTTGGTGTAGTGGCGGCCCGTCTTATGTAGAGCTCATGTCGTGAAAGGAACGACAACAACTTGTGTCAGTACTACAGGAGAGAGAAATTTAAAATGCCTTGTCGAGGGTTTTCACCACGACAAACACTGAGCTCCAAACTCTTGAGATTTCTGGAGTTCCACAAACTTGGTCATACACTCTTGAAATTACATTCGTGCGGGCACAAGTGCGGGATCGCAATAAATGCCCAACATACCAGCCCGTCAGAAACATAACCACTCGACCACCGTGGCGGGGCCCCGCCAGAAACAGTGAAGGTCATTTAGCATAATGAAGTCAAATGGCAGTCCCTCTTCATCATTTACTGGCAGAAATCTTATACCCAGTAGATCTAACGGTAAATCCTTCTTTATTGTCATTTGAAGTACATTCCAAAAATAAACGCCTTCCCAGCAATGTAACAAAATTTGGTATACTGTTTCCGGTTTTTTTAGATATCAGAGAATTTGTCCTCGAAGGTAAGAAAACACCACGGTCTTCTTGAAGCGCCTAGACAGATAATGTTTCCGTGTGACGCTTAAAAAAGAAAGACTTCGCAGCAGAAGCCGCTTGTATTCTCTTCACCCTCTTAAGTTCGCTTAAATGTGTGAGCGTGGCGCAGGGATTACTACACTGCGCCACCCTCACACATGTAATCGAGGTTTACAAAAACACCTTTTATCCCTCGCACTTTCTTCCCACAGTGCTCTTGGATGGCGGGTTGTTGTCTCCGTCTAGGAGCGGTAAAGTGAATTGATGCATCGTGGCACTCACGAGAGCCGTGTGGGATCGCTTGAGTAGTCTCATCGCATTGGAGGCTTTCGCTGTAAAGGGCAGCGTTCGCGTCACCAAGCGGCGGCGCCAGTTGGCTGTGCCAGGTTCGCCACCTTACGTCGACACGAAAACCACGTCTCCTTGACGCATTTGCATTCGCGCCCGTCCTGCGTCTCTTCGTCACGAACAGACACGGCCGCGGTGAAATCCGGTAGCATGTCGCATCTCACGACGGCTTCAGCCGGGGTGCTTTGGCGGACGGCGGTCGCGTCGGTCGCGCCAGGCTTCGCACCGTGTTCGCTAGTGCAGCGCCGCTGTGGCGAGCGTACGCGTGCGTCGATTTGATGACGGACTATAAATGGCCCTTAATATTATAAGAAACTCTATGATCGGTGAAATGCGGTGTGCGCGGTGATTCGATTTAGTGGCCACGCAGTAATTACGCGATTTTCCTGTCGCAGCAGCGTGTGACACCGGTTCGCTAGCGTATATCAATTTATAGTAAACATTCGCCTGCGTATCTGAGGACGCATTTCACTTTTGTGTTATACCGATTCCTTTGGAAGATGGAGCAACCATGTTTTTTTCCCTTTATCGGCTGCTGGCGAGCCCGTGGAAGCCACACGCGTTGAATGTTTTGTGCTTGGCGACACCGCTTTCCCGTTTCCTGTTCGAAAGGACTTCGTGATTTCCTTGTACTGTCCGGGCTGAGGACTGCGCGGAAGTTCGTGCCAGGTCTGTCTGCTGATTTGGTCGATCGTTGCATACGCTTGGTGGTGACAGTCACACCCGGTGGCTTGCCGCTTTTGCAGCTCTCTCGTACTGAAACTGAGACTGGTCGGCGATGACGAGCCTTCATTTATTTATCTGTCACGAGATGCAGCTCGTGACAGCTCGTGACAGAGACGCCCCCATTAACACAATGCTGCAAAAAAAAACACAAGGCCAAAATTTTTGTTTCAGCACTCCTTTAAGATAATTGATTGGCGCCAAAAAGAGCGTGAGAGAGAGAGAACTCATTATTGAAAAGCAGGGAATTTAGCCGGCTATGCAAATCGCTGACTTGCTACTCGGCGTGGGGAAGAGGATTGGTGACTGAAAGACGGAAAAAGAAAGAGAGGAAAAAAGTACATAAATCGTTAGAAAAGAATAGACAATAAATAAAGAAACAGACATTTTTTTTTTGCCTCTTGGGCGTCGACCTGCTCTGATAATAGTGCCTCAATGGGTGGTATCAAGGGGCAGCTAAACTCCGTCGAGCTGATCGATTCTGTCTAAATACATGAACAAATGTTTCATCGCACGCACTGCTGCGTGAGGCAGGCTAAAGGGCCCAAGAGACAATCAAATCGTAAATTTCCTGGCGTTATCGACTACATGCAATGTTCTTAGAGCGCACGTTGAACGACGTACGCTCGACACTCAAATAAAATATGTTCCATAGCTTTCATGTAGCCACAGTTCTTGCAGCATGGAGTACTGCTTGACCGAAGCGATACCAAAAGCTATTTCCATATGCGGTGTTTAAAGGAATGCGATGGTACAGATTTTCCAGATGTGGAGGAATTCTGGATGGCGGTGTTCTTCTGATTTGTGGGTCGTTTTAGCGGAGGAAAGCATAATTATGTGTCGGAAGGTTCCACAGCCTCTTCTTTTCTTCAGAAGCAAGTTATTTATACAGCTAAGCAGCATCAGAAACAACGAAATAAGTTGGCCTATAATTTTGATATTGGAGACCTTTTCGAGCATATCACACACCGAGCTTGCGCATCTCCCTAACAAGATTCATCTGGTACTGGGGAAACTGTATGTGCTTACCTCAAACATTGACATCATCGAAGGTTTGCTAAATGGAGCTGTGGCAACTGTACGAAAGGGAATGAATAGCTGGGTGCACGTGTTACACCACTTCCTCGGGTTTAACAGTAGCGGAGTTTCATTTAGCGCAGAATTTAGACCTACACCTATAAATGCACAAGCAGCACGTTTTTTTTTTTTGTTAAAATAGATTAGCATTCTGAAGCTCTGTGCAATTAGTTCATTGCAATTTAAGGTATAAAAGTAATTAAGATGCTATGTAAATATTTGCCACACATAATGAATTGTCTCACCAGAAATAAATTGCTACTGTTGGCGGCACGCTGTTCATCTACTAAAAGTATCCCTTGTGCAAAAGGCAATCAACAAAAGATGATATCTGTTTACAATTACATTTATATTTGCCCCGATTGCGCGTTACGTACCCTGATCGTTCTCGGCTTCTGGTAATGTAGCTGTGCAGACAGGGCATTGCTTTTTCTTTCGTTCCTCCTGTCGCTATGTTTATATAATGAAACTTCGACATCTTAGAGGAGTTCCAATGAGGCTTAAAAACTTTAGCGTGCTTGAGCGCTTCTTGCTAGTTCACGAGGACTCAGATTTCAATGGAATTGAAGTAAGCGTCTTTGGAAACGGTTCCCTTTCTAAAAAAAGCTGAAAAAAAAGCGAATCAAGTGGTAATTTAGCGCAGTGCTGGACTCCTTCCGAAAAATGGTCTGAAAGAGGTCACATGCACTACACTGCCCATGATGCCAATGCAGATTCCGGACAGTGTATGCAGTGCACGGCTTCATACCCTGCAGATTGACTCAGCCAAGTAGTTGCCGATGCGACAAGTGAGAACCGAAACGCGCACAATACACATGTACCACCGTTTCTGGAAGCTGATTTTGATATTTTTGAAGGTAGCGAAATAATCTGCGCAAGTTATAATAATGTGCATGTGTACTACCTCGATATTTGCTTTTCTCTTCTCCACATGTCAATATTGTTAAAAGAGGAGCAGCGAACAAATTAGAATAGCCTGCATTTAGCCCTTTAAATCCCTCTGTCAGTCCAGCGGTGCAAGTATTTTTTTGCAAATATGCAATAACAATACAGATGAGAAAAGGAATAGCCCGCAAATCAGAAAAAAACTACTTAGCTGGCATATAGATGGCGTATATGTCTTTATCGCATAGTCCACGTCTCGAATAAAAGAAATAAATCGTAAACACAACTCTGAAAACGTACATTTAGACCTATTCCAGATAACTTTTGTGCAGCGTTGAACGATGGTCAAGCGTGTCCTACAAATATAGGGCATGCTGTCAACTTCTCACAACGACTCGGTATGACTGGCGTCCTCAAACGTGGACACCGCAGTGACTGCTCAAGTTAAAAATAAAGACTTTCGCCGCTCACAGTGTAACAAAGCTTGCAGAAAGACAAGGAAAAACGTTGCTTTTCTTCAATAAAGCGAAATAATCTATAATCTCTTAGACATAGAAGGTAATGGTATAAAAAATATATAGGCATACACTTGACAAGCGATTTGAGGCGAACGTCAATGTTCTGTGCGCAATTACCAGTGTTTGTTCGCGGTAGTTCCCACACGTAGATGTATTTATGAAACTTTGGAGTAATGCGAAAATTACTCAGCGATGTTTAAGGAAATGCGTTGGCTTGCTTAACCACATGTTGCTATATGTTTTGCCCACATATGCGGGTGCCGGAATACATAGGGTTCAATGCAGAGAACACAAGCTCGGCAACTTGAGTGCTTGACGCATGCCGAAGTACTTCATCCATTGTCTGAACAGCGCGCATGGCTTAAACAATGCGTTTTTGTTCTTCATGTTGTTGTGAAGGTTTGTATATGTCTGTCGAAATACGTTAGATGTGCTCGGCATGATGAGGCTTGAAGTATGACGTG
The DNA here is from genome assembly GCF_013339695.2 of Rhipicephalus sanguineus. Classification (NCBI taxonomy): domain Eukaryota; kingdom Metazoa; phylum Arthropoda; class Arachnida; order Ixodida; family Ixodidae; genus Rhipicephalus; species Rhipicephalus sanguineus. The sequence goes on from NC_051183.1 coordinate 51,739,409, forward strand.
GGCTTCGGCTACTTCGCTAGCTTTCTTAGAAGAAGATAAACAAACAGTTTGTGAATTGATTTTTAGCTGTCCCGTAGTTTTATCAACCTCAAATTTAACGATGTGCACAGTTATTCTACGCAGTGGTGATTTAGGTAGCCCTTGACAGCGAATAATTCCTAACCGTTTTCATGAAACTATTCCGAACATTCTATTGTCAAAAGCTCATTCCTTGAGGCGTAAACAAGGCAATTCTGAACATATACACGGAAAATCATACTCGCGGTCTTTAGATAGAGCGGCCACTTTTCAGTACATCTTCGAAAACACTATCTTGTGTACATTATTGCGCGGCGACACGAGTGCTCTTATTTCTTGACATTTTCTTTACGAAACAATTCAATCTGGAAACGTTCAGCAAACTATGCCGGATAAAATTTAATTTACGCGCCAGAAATTTGCAGATTTGCAGGTGGATTTTGCAATGTATGCACGATAATGTGATTTATATAGTCAGTGAAGCAAAGCGCACCTGATAATTAATTTACGTTTGAGTTGCGGCAATGGCTATCCTCTGTATTTTTTCCCGCATTTGAAAGAAATATTGGCACAGGTTTTGCAAGTGAAGAAGCACACTGTACATTTTACACTGCAAAGAAATTTTCAGAGGCAGCCTTGGTTACATAAATTTAGCCCATCACAACTTCTCTGAATGAATCCCCTGGCAATAAGACGCAGCATCACTTCATAAATTCTGGCTGATAATTTGTTTTCACATCAGCTCTGTCTAATAAAAGTCCACATATTAGCCCAGTCTAGATATGCACAAATTCCATGTGAAGACCAGCGTCTTCCACGTGTCTTCTTCTTTGTGAGAGCGTACCCTTTGATTCATATCGTTGATTCATATTGGCGACATGCACAGAGAAAATGTTGGACTTGTTGGAGAAGCCCGAAGGACAAAAAAAATCTCGCGAATAAAATGCTCGCGTCTCGGGCGCGGACTTGCACAGAATCGTGCATCTCGTAGATAGAAGCTGTGCTAGCATTGTGTCGCAAGACCAATGCTGAGGTGCTGGAGGCCGACAAGGTTGGACATAATCTTAAGGGGACCGCGACCGACGCCTTCAACCTCCTAATACGGAAAAATTATTCGGCAGTGGACGCGATCATAAAGGAGTGCTGCGCCTCGAGCAAACTAAGAGCCGCCACAATGGCGGCGTGTTCGCGCCCCTTCCGAATACGGAAAACAGCCGGTCACCTTGGCGTCAGTCATACCTGCGGTCGCGTGCGACGTCACTTTTTCTGGGCCGTCCTGTACCGTTTTGTGGCCCGCTACATCACTGCATGCGACCGCTGCAAATGACACAAGCGCGGCTCTGGGCTACTTTCCGTCCTCCTACAGCGCAAAGAGGTAAGAAAGTTAGTGCTATGAGAATTGTTTTACAGACGGCCATCATCATAGTGGAAGCAGCCATGTAGAATATATATTGTCATTATTCAGAAAGCTGTGTAGGCAGAACTTCGGGTTTGCATAAGTGAACAGGCCCCACATAAGGTCGAGAGCAACCAAATGTTTTTTTCTGTAGCACTTGTTAACAATCAATCCTGAAGCTACAGCTGGGACGACAAAAATAAATGATGTGTTTAAGTGTGGCCAGGCGACCTGTTCAGAACTCAAAGTTAAACCTGAGAAAAAATTCTTAATCTTTGTTTTTTCGTATTTCGAAAGTCTTTAAGGATAAGAAAACAAGAGGACATATCAGCTCATGATTTCGAAAATCTATTGTATAAGAAAACCAAATAAAAATTTCGTGCCTACACCTTGGTGTTTTTCAGTTAATTTTGAACTTGAGTGAACCTGCTTTTTATCTACGTTTTTTTTTTGTTTGAAGGTGGTGACGTTTTATCTTTTTCGTAATCCTGAACAGCGGCACCGTATAAATTGTGAGGCTGCACCTAGCTTAGCATTCCATCCGCTGAGAGATATTCGAAGGCAGTCAAAATGAAACTTCTAGTCGTTCTCACTATTGTTGCAGTGGCTATTTGCGAGGAGTCGTTAGAACAGCAACCACGAGAGACACCAGCTTGGGCGAATGAAACACTCTTCGGTAAACATCAACGCTCTTGGGAGGTAAATACATTAAGCCTTCTGAAATAATTTCTAATTATGAAGGTTGGCATGTTAGCGACATCATACTAGGCTATAATGGCAGATTATTGTGCGTGACAGAGGCTTGTTTGAAACATATGCTGCACTAGTATATGAATTTTCATAACCCGTATTTAAATTCAGCCATAACCGCTCACCGATTTGCTCTAAGTTTAACATTCAAGTCAGCAACTTTAGATTGAGTGTTTCTAAGCACAACGAAATTGTGAACTAAAAACAGGACTATGAATCGCATTGATGACGCGGTAATTACGTATATGAGTTTCATGTTTGCAGCTCGGCTTCGGCTTCCTTTCACACCGTTTCCTCACAGCAGCATTGGCGATTCTTTCCGACATTGAGGGCGAAGCGATATGGTCCTTTTTTTCTGAAATGGACACTGACGCAGCTTTGAAAATGTGCTGATGAAGTCACGCTATAATTTTGTACACAGCGAGCTCAGAACGAACATTTAAAATTGAGACAAGCTCGAGTAAGTCGCTCTATTTTGTCGAAATGATACCCAGGGCCGAATCCACAGAACTTCTCTCTCGCAAGTGCGTTCTTCCATTGGTCGACGAACTAGGCTAGTGATATGTCGCACATCGTGGTTGGTTTAAATATTCCCTCACGTAAATTTTTAGCGTGATACATTTTAACACGAAAGTGTTTTATGCCGGGTTCCACCAAGATTTTCGTGACGTATTTCCCATCAGGTGGCATATCAAAAAAACACAAGGAAAAGTTCCATTATCGTGAGTCGAACCCATGACCTCTCGGTCCGGGACGATATCTGGCGGGCGGTTTGCCCACTGAGCTACCGCGGAACACATAGCGGACGCTATATGAACGCGCCTTTTATCTTTTACACTTTCCTCTCATGGTGCTCTTGTATAGATGCTATGAGCCTCCGCTTTACACCGATGGTGGTATAAAGGGGACGCTCATATTTGACATCAAGGTCGAAAAAAAATAAAATCTTCGTTGCCTCCGTGATTAGCTTCTGCAACGCGCCGTTGCTGCGACCATCCCATTGGGTGCGTTTCCTATAGAAGTATAATATCAACGCTTTAACACACCGCGAGATGGTGGTTTTAGCCTAAGCCTCGCTGATAGCATCCATCGATATCGAAAAAAAATCCGGATGATCGCACGCACTGTGGGAATCGATGTAATGCGAAGCAGCCAGCAAAGAGCTGCATACATCGCTTTGATTATTTTTGAGCCAAATGAAATCATTCATGCCATGGCATCTACTTCACCATATATCGCATGTTTCCCATGAAAGCGTGCATGCACAATGTGGTATATACCATGCCAATGAAGCGTACATTCTGGTATATACACTGCATGACCGGTCTTTTATGTTCATCACACACTCCTGTCATGCCATACCAATTTTGGTATATATTCAGTTATCTAAACGGCCGGAAGCGCACCATAACAGTGTCATGTAAATCATACCGTACATGACATGCATAACATAATTCGCATGTTAGGACCTCTCATTTATGTTCGTCACAGTCACATCGCACAATACCAATTTTTATAATATAAAACGAGCGAAATGGCCGCGAGTCCATCATGAGCGTGGCGTGTAAATTATGCCATACATGACATGCATGTCATGGTTTTGACGTTACCACCTGTCATTTATGTTCGTCATAAATTCGCGTCACGCAATGCCAATTTTGGTGTATATCAAGCTAGCGAAACGGCCGCGATCGGACAATGAGTGTTGCATGTAAATCATGCCGTAAATGATATGCATATCATAATTTTCAAGTTACCACCTGTCATATATGTTTGTCATACAGTCACGTTGCGCAATACCAATTTTGGTGTATATCAATCGAGCGAAACGGCCGCGAGCGCATCATGAGCGTGGCATGTAAATCATGTCGCACATGACTTGCCTGTCACGATTTTCATGTTACCACCTCTCACTTACGTTCGTCATAGAGGCGCGTCGCGCAATACCAATTTTGGCGTATATCAAGCTAGTGAAACGTCCGCGAATGCACCATGAGCACGACGTGTAAATCATGACATGCATGTCATTGTTTTCATGCTACCACCTGTTATTCATGTTCTTGATACAGTCACATCGCACAATACCAATTTTGGTGCATATCAATCTAGCGAAACGGCCGTGAGCGCACCATGAGCGTGCCATGTAAATCATGTCGTACATGACACGCATATCATCATTTTCATGTTACCACCTCTAATTTACGTTCGTCATACAGTCGCGTCGTGCAATACCAATTTTGGTGTATATGAAGTCAGCGAAACGGCCGCGAATGCACCATGAGCGTGGCATGTAAATCATGACATACATGACATTCATGGCATGGTTTTCATGTTACCACCCGTTATTCATGTTCTTCATACAGTCACATCGCGCAATACCAATTTTGGTGTATATCAACCGAGCGAAACGGCCGCGAGTGGGTCATGAGCGTGGCATGCAAATTATGCCGTGCATGACACGCGTGTCATGATTTTCATGTTACCACCTCTAATTTACGTTCGCCATGCAGTCGCGTTGCGCAATACCAATTTTCGTGTATATCAAGCCAGCGAAACGGCCGCGAATGCACCATGAGCATGGCACGTAAATCATGACATACATGTCATGGTTTTCATGTTACCACCTGTTAATCATGCTCTTCATATTGTCACATCGCGTAATACCAATTTTGCTGTATATCAACCTAGCGAAACGGCCCCGAGTGCGTCATGAGCGTAGCATGTAAATCATGACGTGCATGACACGCGTGTCATGATTTTCATGTTACGACGTGTCAGTTATGTTCGTCATGTTGAAATGTCTCATCATACCAGTATTGGTATATATGAAGTTAACGGAATGGCCGCAAGAGCCCCAAGGCCGTGGAATGTAAATCATGCTGTTCATGACATGCATGTCATGATTTTCATGTTATGACCTGTCATTTATGTTCGTAATACAGCCATGTTATTCCATACCAATTTTGGTATGCATCCGATTAACGAAACGGCCAGCAGCACAAAGTCGTAGGCGGATAGATAGATAGATAGATAGATAGATAGATAGATAGATAGATAGATAGATAGATAGATAGATAGATAGATAGATAGATAGATAGATAGATAGATACGCTCAAACTCGCAGAAGTTCACTAAGAAATGCTTCGCATTTAAAAATTGACCGTGTATCTGCGAGCTTCGCTGCAAATGTCGTCGAACGACGATAGAGGAGCGCTGCGTTAGAGTTACTGTATATGCTACCTGCAGTAACTCTACGCTGTATATGCTACATGCACTTACTCTACGCTGCGTGAGATATGGGCGCCATCTGGCAATACGTCGGGAAACGAGCTTGTGCAGAGGGCATGGAGGAGGAAAGATCTTTCCTTTCTCCGTGGCTGAGGGCTTTCGTCGGTGCATCGCATTTTCAGCGCAGCTTAAGAATCTAGGGTCTTTAGAATTACGTATCTATGTATTTTGTATTAAAGGAACACACCACCTATTACTTGATAATTATAAGTGATGTTGCGCCTCAGATATGCGTAATATTTACTTTTTGATCGACAACATTCACAAGTATGAACAGCCGTACCAGTTCAAGATGGGTGGGCGGTAAGCAAGTGGTTAAACTTTCACCGGGTGGCTGAATCGGGTGACAAACAGACAAACAGAAAGACAGACAGACAGACAGACAGACAGACCAAAATTTCTGCGTTTATGTTCCCCGTGAAAGACTATCGTCTTTAAAATAGCTCTCCGACGCTCGCCTGGTTGTCGCACCGCGTTCCCGGCTAGCCTGTGAGAATTAACGGCCAGGCTAGAGGGAAGACACTACGCTCTTCGCGTTTCACTCCGCGCTGCACGACGCTTTCAAGGAGTGCATATCGATTATCAGTGTTTACTCTGTGCTTGTTGATGCCATCTTTGCGCGGGATTCACTATATGCGGGGGCCATGTATAGGGTAGGAACTTCAGCTACCCTAAGGATTAAATCATGATCATGGGCGTTAGTCGTCGATACGGAGATGCGCCACTGCGTCAACGTGAGTGCGTCCACATCAAACGGTGCTATATCTGCCAAACAACAATAGACATTGTACAAGCTCTTGTATACCAATGCAACAATCAACTACTTCGGTGACGACACGTTTCACTTTCGTGTTATACCGATTCCTATGAAGGAGGGATCAGCCATCTTTTTTTGTGCGTGAATACGGGCCAACGTCCATTGGACAATACCCGGCCACTTGTCACGGCGTATTACTGGCAGGAACTTCGTGACATCATCGTGATTGCCATGAAACGCTTCACGAAAAGTGTGTTTTTTCATTAATGTTCTTTATTTCGTTAGCTCTCACGGCGTCAGTCTCGTTGTGACGATGGTGCCTAATACAATGAATAAAACAGGATAAATGTTTTGTGGGAGCTTGGTTAAAACCCAGGCCCCTACGCTCAGAAGACAGCTACCCTAACGACAGGGCTGCACACCCCGCCCTGCAGCATTTCAAGACATACAAGGCGTACGACTGTGTTACACCGGTATTAGGAAACGAATTTTATAAAAAGCACGCTTTCTATCAGAACTTTGTTGAATTTAGCGGTAGTGGAATTGAATCCCTGTTTTGCCTTGTACACACCAGAAAAACTGCAACCTGGCGAAACTCTAGTGTGATATTCGCTTCTCGGTGATGGTGGTGTGCGCCCACCACGACCCAAATCTAGAAGCTCACGAACGTTACAAAGCACATAAAAGGCGACGTGATTTTGCCACTCAAAAACAGCGTTATGAGGCCGCCACCTACAATAAATCTCTACGATGATGCTTTGCTTCGCCAATCCCAAAAGCCATTCTCAAGTGGTTTATTTCTGTTTGCAGTAGTGTCCGCTCACTAGCCATCTTCTCATATTGAGGAAAATTATTATGTTTAACTTCATCTGACTCACGGGGTCTATTGCAGCTGAATTGAGTGCAGAACATTGGCATTGCAATTCCGTTTTGTCAAAACAGAATGACCGTTTTACACGTCGGTGAAAACGTCATACAAACACAAGTGAATAAACAATCGCTAGGTTCCCGCACTGAGAGCAAGAGAACAGGAATATGAAACGTTGTGGAGGTAGCAAGTCGCTGCGAATACTGGTATGCTGACTTCCTCAAGGCTTTTAGTGAAGTGCTTTGTTTCAGCTGTTATCAGTCATTAAGCTCCTTGAGCAGCTAGGGCGTTTGGTCGGCTCAAATTGGTTCACATACTGCCTCATCGTTAACTTCGCAGGCTTTGAAGATCAATGAATGATTGGCCACTCGGCCAAATATACAGATTTCTCTTGTCAGTGCTCATCGTTTTCGCTCTAGGAGATATTGTACTTACTACAGATATCTCAAACGTCCCTTCACTGAACATTTTGATAAGACTCCCGAAAGTTAGTGACCTAGCTGCCCCTAGACCGGAGGTACTTTATTGTATGAAAGATAATCGGCAGCAATGGTTGAGCTTTGAGACATCGAATCAAGCCGAGCATCGGCGCTTAACTCAGCTAAAGTGAAGTCTAACTTGACTTTACAACTTGTTTCAGGACACGAGTGTTGAATAACTTTTATAGGAACACTTATATCGGAGCTGATAACAGCGGTTCAGGCAGAAATTTATTTCGGGGATGGGGGTTTCCGACCCTCCCTTTATGTGTGTACGTGCATCTGTTTTTGTCTTGGCGTGTACGTATGCAAATACGAAATGTAAAAAATGTCAGAGGGGGTGGGGTTGCCAATCGTTTCTCTGGTTCCGCCAACGGCTGATTACTGCATGGTATGCTAGGCACGACTTCATGTGAGGTGGAGGACGGCACTTATGCTGGGAGTTGACCAATCTAAAAAAACCTATATCTGTATTTTCTGCACTTTACAGAAATGCCTGCATATCGTAGAATCTGCTGGCGATACGCTGTGAAAAGTTCAACGATCATTACTTTATACCCGGAAATGTAATTTGCTTTAAATACAAATTTCTACCGCGCGTTTATTTTCACAATGACAATTACCATGTTGATGCTTCTTGCAGAAATATCACGGTTAAAATAAAACTTCTGTGAGAAGTGGACTGATAAGTATTTCAGCGTTATAAATGTGCCAATAGAATTTTTATGAGGAAAAACGAATGGTGTACTTGCAGTTATATTGCGGGGTGTATTCTTTATCGTTGATGTACTGGAGTAAGTGGCTATTCAAAATACAAGCGACGTTCTCCAACCCACTTTTATAATTCAAAACAGCATTCACGCAATCGACAAATGTGACCACAGCGAAAACTATGCATGTGTTTTATTGATATTTTTAAAACAAGACATGTGCCAGCAATCAGAAATGTTGATTATCATGTCAAAAAGATGAGCGCGGTTCTTGAATTGATCAACAAGACGCGACAAATTGCCCTACGTTGCGGATAGAATGCAATACCAGCAGGTACATTTTTTTTATATACCCGACTGGGGAGGTAGTCGGAGGATTGCCATGAAAATAATCGCTTTCTAAAAGAGTAACTCTGTGGGTGACAGTGCAAGTGGACCAATATGACGTCTAATAAAGCATTGATATAGAAGAATGGTCGATGCATTTGCACTAGAAATGTGTTTTATATATGATTTTCACCATGAGAGTGCCACAGTTTAGAGAAAAAATACCGAAAGCAGAGGCAAAAAACCTAGTTGGCTTTGTTTTTACGAAGAGCTTTATCATTCATAGCCAGGGCAACAACTTTTATACCTTGGCGATTATGCCTAGCACTTCTTGCATCGACTTTGAACGTTGATAATGGACTTGACAAGTTGCTACGCTCCCTGAGATATCACTGCATGCGTCTAAATGAGGTCTAAATGTATGTACAGCGCTTTTCATCTGGACCACTATCTGCCAATAGTGTAATTTCCTTATCCGTGTTATTCCTGCAACTCTTTCCAGGATGGCATAGAAACTTAACGTGTAGCGTATGGCGACATCGCCTTCTGGATGTGACAATAAGGAAGCAGTACGGCATTTCTGCAGAGACTGAGCAAGTTACTTGTATTGCGCCAATATTTAAAACAAAAGCGATTTCATTAAATTGCCCGAAAAAACGATATATAGAGACCAGCTACAACTTAATCGGATCCTGAAATGCTCCGAAGAGGTTGTCACTCCTAGATGTCACTCCTATATGAAAGAGCAGTAGGCATTTTTATAGAGGTTTAGAAAATCACCTTTGTTCTGGCAATCGTATTGAATGCTTAAAAATTTTTTCGAGAACAGCACCCTGTTGCTCACAAGGTACACCTTTCAGATGTTTAGGTTTAATGTTGCGTAATTCTTCATCGTGGATCATAACGTTGGTTTCTGTTGGGGCAACGCATTTATTGTGCTTCTCCCTAATATTCGCAAGCCTCTCGCACAAGTGCTTCAGGCATTCCAACCACACACTCAAATTCATTGTGAACGTGTCTGTCCTGCTGATTTCGTATTTGCGGATTCCGTTTTTGCTGATTTCCTTTCCAATATAATCTGTTTTATAGATTATTCAGTCCTCGTATGGTGCAACAATTTCTTAGTGGTTATTTCATAAATACTCATTACTGAAAAAGCAATTTGTTTTTAGTTTTTTTTACAATTCTAAACATTTAAATGCCCGAAAGATATATCTGACCTTTGGGAATCGTCACAAATTTAAGCAACGTAGTGTCCCATATTCCTAAGCGTTTACCGCAACACATGACACTGCTTTTGCTTTATACCAATATCTTCACATATGATTTAGTTGAGAGCCAAAGCTCTTTCATAAAAAGCTAGTGCTATTCTTGCAAGCTAGAAGATTGAGCTACAGAAAAATGCCGTTGAAATATGTTCCAGAGCCTCAAGAGAGATATAAATTCAACATACTACCTTCTCAAATCGACATATAACAACGACAGTGTATGGGGAGAAGGATTTACTTGTGTCAGTGTAAATGCAACTCTTCTGAATGAAGGTAATAAGACTGTTACAGCTCAAATAAAATACAAAACTCAAAACCAGACAGAGCTGTGAGTACATTTTTCTTTCTCACGCGAAAGATTTATGTGAGATCAGCAGTTTTGTTTTAAACTGGTGTCTAATCCCTAAAAATGTTCTCTTACGCAACACGACTGAATCACAGTGTATTTTCTGAATGTATATTTATCCAAGTGGAAGGTAATCAAAAAATATAAACATTATGCCATCGACTTGCCCTAATAAACGAAAATGAAGGCTCACTAATGATTCCCAGTACTAATATTTTTGTAGGCTTTTGCTTCATGCATTATTGATAACCACACGAGGATCATGTGTACATGATTGCGCAAGTTGTTGAAGTTTCCTTAGGACACATATTATTTAGCACGCAATTATTAAAATGAGCACTTAAACAGGGGACAGTGTGACAAGGTTGAACGTTGCTAATCACTGTCGCTTCAGAAAAGTGGTACCACATCATGTTGCTTTGCGACTTTTATATTTCTTGCTCTTCGCATGTAATGGCCGCGGGTACACAGCTACGATACAATGAAGTTTCAATAAATTTTGTTTGTTGCTATTTCTTATAGCGCGGTAACAAAAAAATAATAATCGTTCATGCTAGGAAGCAAATAGAAAATGCATGGCAGGGGAAGTAGCCATGCTTCTTCAGCCATATAAAATACAGATGTACTTTAAAGAACAATTCTTTGTAGAGTTCGTATAAAATTCGCTGAATGTGAGTGACACAGATAATTTTTAAAGGATATATCAAATATATCATCGCATATTCTTCACTTCTTTCTCAAAATAAGGAAGTCTGAAAAATAGCCATTCTGCACTAAAAGTATGCAACGAAGTTGAGGAAATGCCGGGCCACCTATAATGTTATATATAAGTCCTAAACAAATAGTTTTCACAAACCACTTGAATGTTTCGCTAGAATTTTGTGAGAACCGTGTTCACGTGTTCGCAGTGTATTTGAAAGGAATATTTTAAACCAAATTTCTTTACATTCATTACTACGTGCAACATCCCTTCCTGCTGCTGCATTACTTGCTTCTGAAACAATATTTTCTTGAGAATTTGTAATTTGCAATTTCTTTTTTTTGCACCATGTTCTAATCCATACGGTTATAAATCAACGTTTTCTGACTTGTCTCCGGTCGTTTGAAAGTATAATGAACAGAATTAGTGTAATCATACTGACGTAAATAAACACAAAGCTTTCGCATTGAAGGTCGTAGTAAGACGCAATAAAATAGTGTAAATCACTTTTAACGGTCGACTCCTGATAGGGCGTGATGCGGTCACTGTGCTAAAGAGACCCGTGGCCCCTTGTGCGTTCGCCTGAGATGACTCGAATGAGAAATCCATCTTCTTTTTGTTCAGTCAATGTATTGATTTGAAAGAGCGCATGCTTGGGCATGTTCGTAATTCATGTTTCACTTTTTAGCGCACAAATGAGCAAGGACGCTTGAATTTTCGCGATTTAAATTTCCGCGTCGCTTCTCGTCCTTGTTCATTTGTGCTCTCAAAAAGTGAACGATGAATTGTTCACCCCCCCCCCTTTTCGAATGATTATTCGACGTAACGTGGTTTTGCACTGCCTCCAGGATCGTAGGATCGTAGGCATTGCATGCTTTCTACATATCACCTGGTTTCGCATTGCCTCCGTGATCGACCCACAGGCCACGGAGGCTATGCAAACCGACAATGTCATGTGTTGAAGTCATCATGTGACGTGGCGTTAGCGTCACAAATTATGGCGGTCGGTGATGTCATGAGGACGCCATAAGGTGACGGCATCATGTGATCATTTTTGGCATCACTTGTGTTGACACTGCCGACTAGAGACGCCGATGGTGAATTTTCGCGTTGGATCAGGAATCCAATGCTTTCACCGTAAAATATTGTCTTGTTACAATGCGGGAAATATTAACAATAACCAGCCAAATGGCCCAAATAAATGGCGGTAAAGAGCTCTCTTTCTCCTCTTCCAGGACATATTGGCCGATTTTTCCTACAGTTTACTAAGCTGTATTATCGGTGATAAAAGAAACACATACAGCCGAGCGCGTTCCCCAAGCATTAGGAACTGTATAATGCGCGCCGTCCTGTCATCACTATTGGCAGGCGCGCACACCAGATTAGGCAGCACTGCGCAATCGAAAGCATGAATCTGGCTCACGAGCGGCAAACCGCAAGACCGTATCTATCACTAATCATAACAGTGCGAACAGTAAAACGCGCACCACTGCTGGCGTTTCATTCGGAGCGTGTAGCGGTGACAACGTGTAACATGTTTAACACAAGTGTAACGTGTAACAAGTTTTAATGTGCATCCAACTCGCCCAATCTACTCTAATTGTCCGAAACAGCCCGCTGGTTGATGAAGTTATCAATTTTACTTTGTCGGGAAACGTTTTGTGTACATGACTACAATTGGGAGTGGAGCATGAACTTTTGTTCAAGTCTGTTTACACAACGCAAACTTTTGCGAATGAGCAGTAAAAATGGTCGCGCTTCGCTCCCAAAGCAGCGTACACCCTCCTTATCTCGTTGGGCGGGACGTTCGCGCTTTCACGTAAGCTATTTCAACGCCATCCAGAGGAGTGAGTGACGCTACGAATTCGGTGACAAGATCCGGACTACGATGGCTCTGTGTTTGTAGAAGATACGTTAAATGTTAACGTTTCTTAACCTCCTGTAATGCTAGCAGGCGTCTCAATAACTATCATTAAAAGAAAATACAGCTAGCATCGAGGAACGCCGTGCGACGCCAGAGAACTATAACAAAAATGCTGCTGTTTTAGCTAGAGCCTAGCAGACGACATAAGCCGAATCCCTACCTTTCCGTCACCCGAGAGCCGTTCGCAGCGCCGCCATCGGTGGAGCACGAGTCGAATATGAATATGATATAGTGAGATGTGTTCCCTTAGCACATGTAATATCGCGTCGCAGAAGCATGTAATCGCGCCAGCTGTCAAAACATGTGGGTTGGGCAATGAGTCGGTGTTTTTACATCCCACCCGTTACATAGCGCTCAGACATATTAGTCAGACAAAGCGCTCCGATCAGAGAAAGCGCTCAGACATATCAGTCATCATCAGCAGCAAAAGCATCAACACAGTGAGTGGCTGCATAGGTTCGCGTATTGTCTTTCGAACGCTTAGTGGAGCCTTCGCTTATTCGCAAAAGTAAGAATTATGGCGTAGTGGGCACTTCGCAACTGCATGTGCAGTAGACATTTTAGGACAGTGTCAAACCACCAGTATTTCGCGCACAGACATTCGTTTCCATGTGGCACGGTTTGGGCATCCGCTCAGAACCCAGGCTAGGGTAGTAATTAAGAAGGCTATGCGCACAGGGCCAAATTGCGTTATCGCGTTCTACTCTCGAAACCGAAACTCAAGCATCCTTCAAGTATTTTCATCTAAAAGTATGCGCTTTGAAGGTATGATAGATTTATGCAAATCAATTGGGAGTTTTCCGTTCAGGTAGCATGGTATGAGGCACTAAGTGTAAACAAGCAAGCTAGAGTAGCGCTGCTTCCTGGTCTCGGCTATTATCTGCTGGCTGCACTAATATGCTGCTTGTTTTCAGGCAAACGTCTAACGAAATAATTCAGGCCATTACAATGTACAATTACACAATGGAAAATGGCATCAATTATACAGTAGTCAAGGGTAAGTTTGCACTGTAGCGCTACTGATCGCTGTACGTAAGGCAATGTTGTAGCTTTATAGGTATCATTGTAAATAAGAAGTTTCCGTTTTGCGCAACATTTTCAACAGTGTTTGTGAGATAACAGTGCGGAGGGCGTTTGCCGTCAGTCATCACGGCTTAAAGCGAGTTGATCGTGAAATTTACGTGAGCTCTTGATCGCCTAAGTGCAGGCAGCAGGATGCCTTTCTGGGTTTCTCTGCTGATATGAGCATTTTGCTTATGCACACTTTAGGCACACTAGCCTTGCTTTTTACCTTCCGTGTTTTTGCAAAGGTCGAAGCGTAAGATACAGAGAACGTCAAGCTAACTTTTAGAAATGCTGGGCATTAAGGACATGAAGTGGCTGCCTAAGGGCTGTGCCGGTAGTGCACATTGATTGATTGAATAGCTTTATTGAAAACAGTCCTGAAGCTCGGTTTTTAGGCCGAGGCGGGCCGCGCCTACGTCGGCACCACCAGGCCGAGACGGGTGGCGGCGTCCTGGGCCTTCTGGACAGCCCTTAATTGATTGTCGAGTTCGTCGCTCTTGATGGGCCGCATCCACTTCCCCCATTCTCGGTCGGGATCGGCGAGAGAGGCCGGGCATCCCGCCACCACGTGTCTGATTTCCATGACGCCATTGCATGCACCGCAGACTGCAGATTCACAGTGCCTTTTCTGTTGTTGCCGGGAGCACACCAAATTATAGGTTTTATTTAATAAGTGTTAGTTTTACTGCAGCTTTCTTTTCAAACCGGCATGAAGATTACCTTTAAAAAATCACAGCTACTTGTTTCGCATTGTCTGACTCGATTCAATCATTATCTGAAAATAACATAAACGATTGTTTGAATAAAGTGACACGTAAAATTATAAGTGTTGGAGCCAAAGTGGCATTTTTTTATCCCTGCTCAAGTCTAAAGATCTTAAATATATTTAAGCGAATTTAAAATAATAGGAAACAATGAGGCAGCTACGTACTTGTGGGGCGAAGAGTGGTGAAGCACTGGATCTGGTGGCGTTGCACTGCTCGTTTTTCTCATTCTCAATTCCTTCCCCCCTTGCTACGCTAACCTTTGCAAAACTATGCTGTACTTTACTAGCCCACCTTCTCCAATGCCTCCATTTCCCCTCCCGTACCAATCCTTTCCAATATTATACTAAACACGGCTGAGCTTGGTTTCTCTCTTTAACAGCGAAGCCGTTCTTTCTCGGCGTAATCTCCGGACCCAAAAATTATCATCGTCATGATCGGGTATGTGCCACAGCAATGGGGCAACAGACGGGCGGCGTTAGCAAAGGGATGAGAGAAAGCGAGAGCAAAAGTAAAGAGAGAAAGAAAAAGAGAAAATTTCTTGGTGAAAAGAATTCCTAGCGGAAGGCGGGACCTAAACCTCAGTACCCACGATTCGCAGGCAAGCGTCTTAAACACTCGGCTATGCAGGCACGCTGACAGAACATGGCATAGCTTTGTATAGTATTTTAAAGGAAGGGGGTGGGAAAGGTAAATGAGGGCGGGGAGGAGAGATATGAGGGTGAGGGGGTAAAGAAAGAGGGGCGAGATTGAA
Organism: Rhipicephalus sanguineus; assembly: GCF_013339695.2. Taxonomy (NCBI): domain Eukaryota; kingdom Metazoa; phylum Arthropoda; class Arachnida; order Ixodida; family Ixodidae; genus Rhipicephalus; species Rhipicephalus sanguineus. Next base: position 51,754,823 of record NC_051183.1, read on the forward strand.
GAGCACCATATAAAGAATGAGAAAGAAAAATACAGTGGCAGCAATGAAGAACTAGGAATAAATACAAAGAAAAAAAGAGAGAGAAGGAAATCGAAATGCGGGAATTTTCCACTAAGTCGCGCGAAGCATGGTACAGCGAATATTGGCGATCCTCACACAAAACCTAGTACGAGGTAGCAAAACCTACTTACAACACAGCAAAATACAGCTACAAGATAGCAAAACATACTTACCTTATAGCGAAACCTAGCAAGAGCCAGTTACAACATAGCAGCAACTGGCGTGCGCCTAAAGACTTGAGGATCGAAAGGCTTCGCTTTGCCCACCTTCCATACTTAGTGCAAACTTGCCGCATTTTTTTTCTTTCTCCTTCAGGTGCGAAGCACCTTATGCGCTCTCAACGCGCTCGGGCTTTCAGCGTCTCCTGTCATTGTAGCCCGTAAACGTGTCTCCTGCCGTAGCTCGTCACGTTAAACAAGTGGAAAATCAAGCGGCGCGTTCGCTCAGGAAAGGCTCTCGAGAACGTTGTCTACGATGGGCGGTGAATGCTGTCTGTAGCAATGGTAGAACGTTGTACTCTCATTCCTCTTGAGGTGCCAATATGGGAAACGCCGGCGCTCAGCACTTCCCTATGTTTCATGTTAGTAGAATTGTCTGGTATAGTATAGTACGTATATCAAGGGGTGGGAAAGGCAAGTGAGGGGGAGGAGGAAAAAAAAAGAAGGACACCATCAGCCCCCCCGCCACTTCCTTAGCCTTCGCACAACTGTTGCGTTGCTGTCCATTTTTTTTTTTGTGGCGTCCGTTTCTTTTGTCTCTTTCTCCATTTGTCGATTTCTTTTTCTGTTTTTCTATCCTTCTCTCTCTTCGCTCCTTCCGCTATTTTTTTCTTTTTTTATGTATTTCTCTTTCTCTATCTGTACTCTTTTTCTCGCATCGAATATATTTATTTCTTCCGTTGCTTTCTCTGTATTTTCTTTTTCTTTCTATTTCTGTGTCTTCATTTCTTTTTCTATCTGCACTCGTTTTCTCGCCCATCAGACTTATTGCATCTCACGCCAGACAATTCGGCTCACGTGTTCTGGTAGCGAAGCAGAAGATGAAGAAGGCGACGAAGGGGGCGCGTGTCGGTTCATGACGATGACAGTTTTCAGGTCACGCCACGTGACATAACGAAAAGCTTCACCATTCCAGGGTAAGAAGTTGCAGCCCGCTGCTTTTCGCGACCGTTGAGCCTCACTGGCTGCAACAATGCATGTGATAGTTGTCCTTGAAAGATTGTTTGAAATTTTTGGAAAATAATCGTCTGTTGACCGTAAGAAAATATTGTTGACTGACAAGTAACACCCGCTAATCTTGTTGTTCACAGATGGCAGAAGCATTACCATCCAAGACGCTCTTGTTTTCACTAATAAAATGTGCGATATATACTACACTAGTAATGGAGGTAAGTATCTCAAATTCAGCGTAAAAAACGTGCACCTCGCTTGTTTCCCACATTGTTCAGTGTGATCTGACGCCGCGGTGCAGTTCATAGAAGTGTTTGAAAAATGCTTTGGAAAATTTAGCCCAAGAATGCTCGGGTGACAATAGTAGAGCAGAAACGAGTTCAACTAATTCCATATTTGTTTATTAATAACTTACTTGTCCGGTCTCAGCGCGTAATCATCTTTCAAACTCATTTTACTCGCGCGGCACACAACGTATACGCACAGAGAGCAACGTAAGGAGAGTGTTTTCTTTTATATCAAGAATTAACTTCAGGGACAATGCTGTACTTCGCATGCTTCGTTCACCTACGTAAGAAAGAGGCAGTCTCACAGATCATCGCTGCTGTAAGGCACTCCACGAATCCAGTTACAAATGCGAGGCAAGGTATGTTACGGCGATATACAGCTACTAAAGTCTACGTCGAGATATATGAACATTCGTGAGGCTCAACCTGAGCGATAGGACAAACGTGGCAGTGCAAAGGAGTGACAGCACATTTATTGCACTTAGGCTAAACGTACACTGTCACCTATTTTCACAAATTTGCCGATGCGCGTGTGCAACCTTTGTTGTGCGTTCACAAATGAGCCGGCTTACCATTTCTGAGAAGTGAGTGTTTACGAATGAGCTGTGACAAGTTTGAGTGGAACTGTGCATGCATAGATTGACCAGAAGAAAATATTCTTGGTTGCGCCTGTTCTTAAAATATTTGGCTAGTTATCTCTATTAGCACACTGAGCTATCACCGGATGTGGGTCCGTACATTTGCTCCCGTCCAAAAACGCCACTGGTGACATACAATGTTCTTAGTGGCAGCACTCACTCAAATAAGGAAGACTTTATTATTATTGGGACCGCGTTTTGGTACACTTGGCATGCGACGAAAAAATAAATATACCGAGTGAAGTTAATTTCGAATAGAAAAAAGCGCTGAATTAGACGGGACACTTTTTAGAGTTTGGCAACCGAACGTGCCAGCGCCCGCTCTTTAGTGCCTCGCAGTGGCACACCAAGCTCAAACGCATGATTGCTCCTCGACTCTGCAAGTTATCTCAGGAAGCTTCATAAGAGAATGATTAAAACAGGATGGTGGATCAGGGGTAGTTAGGGCAGGCGACACTGGCGCGAAATATATTATGGTTAACCAGTGGCATGTAAACACTTCTGCAAAGAAACAGAACACATTCAGCAGAGATCACAGAGCAGGCATACAGACGCACGCAGAAAAACACGAAAGCACTCACACACGCCACAGTTTTGCGCATTTATTCTGCCTAAGGATGCTTTAGGCTGTCACGCAAACGGTGCGTTATCCGAGAGCGTGTTTCGCCTCTGAACGGCGGTGCTGTCTTGGGCTAGTTTTTAAATGCGAAGCATTTCTTAGCCGCAGTCTCCCTCTTTGAGCGTATCTATCTATCTATCTATCTATCTATCTATCTATCTATCTATCTATCTATCTATCTATCTATCTATCTATCTATCTATCTATCTATCTATCTATCTATCTATCTATCTATCTATCTATCTATCTATCTATCTATCTATCTATCTATCTATCTATCTCACTAGCTTGCCGCCTACGACTTTTTGCTCTCGTGACTGTTTCGTTAATGGAACGTATACCAAAATTGGTATTTCCTGACATGGCTGCATTCTGAATATAAATTACGTGTCAAAACATGACAATCACGATATGAATGTCATGTATGGCATGATCATGATTTACACACCACAGTCCGTTGGCGCTCGATGCCGTTTCAATAAATCGATATAACCAAAATTGCTAAGTTGTCATATTTCGGTAGGACGAACATAAAGCACAGGTGGCAACATGAAAATCATGACACGCATGTCATGTATGGCCTCACTTATATGCTGCGCTCATGGTGCGCCCGAGGCCCTTAGATGGCTTGATATATACCAAAATTGGTATGGCATGGCAGTACTGTATTATATACATAAAGGACAGGTTGTAACATACAAATCATGACATGCATGCCATGTAAAGCATGATTTACATGCCCGCCTAATAAGGTGCGCTCGCACCTGCTTCACTAGCTTTCTATATACCCAAATTTCTAAGGCGTGAAGTGAGTGCAAGACGTTGCATGTCTAGTACTGCCTTCAACACACTCTAAGAAAACTGACGTATTTTTTCGTCTTCCGGCTTTCCAGCAATAGTCGCAATCCAGCGCGCGTGTGGCTGATGTGTTATCGCCGTATTTACGGCCCTTCCCTCTTCTAAATGGCAATCGATATTAGAGTTACTTGAGATTTCTGAAAGTGGCCGGTGAACAGTTTTCAACGTAGGAACCGCGAGCAATGCACATCAAGATTACTGTTAAGAGGCGGAAAGACGCCCCAAATACGCCTTTTTTTAAAATGTAGTACGCTAGACTGTTCAATTGCTTATATTCACCTTTAAATGAACCCGACATTTTGCAATAAATGCTGTAAACATTACAGCTTTCCGTTTTTATATGGTTCACTAATGGCCCAAGCAAACTGAGTAATTAAGATTGTTGACAGGAACATGTGAAGTGTAGCAGACAAGTTCAGTTTATGACAAACGCATAGAATCGAGACTTGTCGAAAAAAATGCTGTTAAAGTGTTCCGTTATGTTGATGATTTTTTTAGTCATATATGGTATAGAACAGTGCGACACACGGCAGAACGTCGATGCAATTTTTAAAATTTTTTCGGACAACATGACTAACCTGCAACTGACGACGGAGTTCCCTGAGAATAACAAGCTTAGATTCTTAGACCTAGAGATTATGTTCCTGCCAGAACATGTGTGTTGGCAATACGCTCCCCGCTCCCAGAAAGCCCTGCTTCATTTTAGTTCCGCACACTCGATCGAAGCTTGTAAAGCGAGGAATTGCAAAAGAATGCATGATAGCATCACTGTCAAGGTCCTGCCGTCACCAGGCTGAGGGCAGTCTTGGTAACCAAGTTAACCGACTTATCACAGCAGGCTTTCCTGAACATCTGCTCTCAGGCACAGCGGAGTCACTTCTTAAAGATTTGAAGCACGGAAAGAATGCAAAACACGCAACTCAGGGCGAGCCTAAGCTGAAAGTTTCTGCCATTCCTTATGTGCACAAAGTTTCTCACTGCCTAAAAAGAATTGTGGAAAAAACAGGGGTGAAAGTTGTTTTCACGGCAAGAAACAAGCTTAGATCCCTATGCAAAAGAGTGAACTCCGAAGGCTCTTCAAGTGTTGGGTGTAATAAGAAGCATACAAAAATGTTTGTAGAATGTAACATAGCACTTGTGTATTGCATTTCATTATCATGTGGTCGATGCTACATCGGTCAGACGGGGCGTTGTCTGAACGATCGCCTCAGGGAGCACGCAAATCTCATGCGCGATCAGTGGGCAGTCACGTGACAAGTCGCTGTGCCAACTGTGGGTGTACGCCCATGTTTGATGATTGCCAGGTAATGGCAAGATATAGAGGCAAGAGGGCACGTCAAATTCACGAAGCTTTTTTGATTCGCAAGGCAGGAAATGAGTGTGTAAGCGCCCCGTCTATCAACTTGTTGGACAATGAATACGAGTATATTCTTAGTTGAAATATGATTTCAAGATGTGAATAAGACGTTTTTGCACGTGCGCCATCACTTTCGATTTCTCTGTGTGCCATCTCCTCGCCCTCATGAGCATATATATTTTCGCGCCACCTGAGCAATAAACTGGATGTAGGTGTGCGCTCTGTCCTATATGTCTTCTTGTCTGATACGTTTTGCGCACGAAGAGCTTATTTTTCCTTTTAGAAAGTTCAGCAGACATCATGTAGTCGTTTAAGACTGCATGATGAAATAGTAGCGCGCAGCCTTAAGCCTACACGATGAAAGAGTAGGTGATAGAATAGGGCTACCATCTACCACTCATGCTAGGCAAAAATGTTTTGAATAAATTAAATCAATACGTGAACTATTTGTAGGTAGGATATTCTGTCTCCCTGTCTCCTCTTTTAATAAAATGCTGGGCAGGGCGCGCTGGTTCATTCCGGAATAGGTTTGAGCGCAAAAGAACGAGACACAAGAAGAGAGAGCACTCGTGTAATCCTCTGCTCTTCTTGTGTCTGGTCCTTTTGCGCTCAAATCTATTCTGGAATGTCTCCTGTCTGCTGGTTATGTTTATCTTTTGCTACATCTTATCATATGTGGTGTTACGTATGCGTCTCTCGTATTAAAAAGGTTGCTGTTGCACAAGAAGAAAACTGCACCGATTTCACTTTCGAATATATTTATCATTTAAATCGGAGCACCTTTATTGAAGGATGGTGGTGCTGCTGCTGTTTCTCACGGTGGAGGTAGCCTAGCATACTTGGCGATCATCCGACGGGGCCTTCCAGGTGCTGACAGCAGGGGTGTGTCACTAGGTGTTAAACAGCCCGCGAAAGGCAAACAGCAGTCAGTGCATTCTTGTCCTGACTGCCAGCCGCCCTCTGTCAAAATGTCTTCAATTTTCTGGTGCCTACGACCACCGCTTGTCAGGTGGTGGACCATTGCTCCTCCTTCCTTGTCGAAGTGCGGGCATGTGACATGACATTTTTGATGTGGGCGATGTCACCGCAGAAGGCGCAGAGCGCGGTAGCGCAACGAACATTCTTTATTAACCGACTGAGGCATATGTAGCACTCGTTCTAATGCGGTGGAAACGCATCTTCCACGAATTCAATGTCATTGCCATTTATTTCTGTTCAAAGCGGTCGTAGCACCACCTTCGTTCAATGAAAATACACCTTCCGCGGAGAAATAGCATTTAACATCTGCAGTCGATAAGAACTCCAGAATAAATGTAAGCTTGTGTACGTGTTCAGATAGAATATGTATAGATGACTGTATGTACACAGGGAGTATGTGTACAGAGAGAATATGTATAGATGCCTATTCAATTGCATTGCTTATTTCCATGACGTCACCTACATTTGCCGTATTTCGCGTTGGTGATTCTCCCATACAGCCACATGCTCGTGTCGCTGGCTTTTAGGTAAATAGAACTTCCTGCCAAATTTTAGCAATGGATCCGGTACCGGTACTCAGGCAAACGTAACATTTCTGGTTGCAATGACAAACTTTTAATTCTTAGAATACGCAGCGTTTGCATTAGCAGCCAAAAAGTACTCATGGTCGCAACGGAAACCCCCTAGCACGACTCTCTTGAACACGTGAATAGCAGGTGCGCCGCAGTTCTGGGGGTGGTCTTGTATTTAATCGTAGTCTGTAACGGACTATAGTTTACTTATTCAGCGAAAATATTTCAGAGGAATACGCACGAAATATGCTGCAAGCACTGCACAACATTATTTTATTGCGATAGCAATTATATGGACAGTCTCGGCTGAATTTTGCCGTCGCCGTCGCCGCCATGCACCGTATATGTATAAGTATTTGTATATATATATATATATATATATATATATATATATATATATTATATATATATATATATATATATATATATATATATATATATATATATATATATATAAGCCCAAAAGAAAAATAATTCAGAAAAATGCTTCCGCAGCGCGGAATCGAACCAGGGACCTCTTGCTCCGCAGCGAGTAGCGCTAACCGCTACGCCACGAAACGCAGATCCTCCGCGGAGCTAACGGCGAGTGTTATATACACACCCTTTACCGCTGGACGGACTCAGAGACGGCCGGCGCTTATAAGCGTTTATTCATTACCAGCGAGATGGCGCTAGGAGCACGACGGGCGCATTTAAAAGTCGTCAGCGAGCTCGCGCGCTTCTTATATTTGCGCAGGAGAACCTTGCCATTCCGCTGTCTGCTCGCGCGGTTTTCTGGTGGTGAGGGGAAGAGGGTTGTTTCAAGGTTTCACCGTGGTTCCGCGCTCCTGTTACGGAGCGTACGAAAGTCACTCGAGCAAGGGACGCCGCTAAACGAACAAACAGACGATGAGCGCGAACTATCAAGTGTCACAGCTCGACACTTGAAGCACGCTAGTTTCGTTCGCTGCCTCGGCCGCCTTTGCGACAGGAGCGCTGTTCAAACTGAGAGTATCCATTGGCGGGCCTCACTTCGTATAGCATTAGTTTCTTGCTATCGCATTCATTGCTTCGCCCTTGCGGCGAAACTGTGACTTTTTATTGCGATAGCAATTATATGGACAGTCTCGGCTGAAGTTTGCCGTCGCCGTCGCCGTCGTGCACCGTATATGTATAAGTATTTATATGTATATATAGAAGCCCCAAAGAAAAATAATTCAGAAAAACGCTTCCGAAGCGCGGAATCGAACCAGGGACCTCTTGCTCCGCAGCGAGTAGCGCTAACCGCTACGCCACGAAACGCAGATCCTCCGCGTAGCTAACGCGCGAGCGTTATATACACACCCTTTACCGTTGGACGGAATCAGAGACGACCGGCGCTTATAAGCGTTTCTTCATTACCAGCGAGATGGCGCTAGGAGCACGACGGGCGCATTTAAAAGTCGTCGGCGAGCTCGCTCGCTTCTTCTTATATTTGCGCAGGGGAACCTTGCCCTTCCGCTGTCTGCTCGCGCGGTTTTCTGGTGGTGAGGGGAAGAGGGTTGTTTCAAGGTTTCACCGTGGTGTCCGCGCTCATGTTACGGAGCGTACGGAAGTCACTCGAGCAAGGGACGCCGCTAAACGAACAAACAGACGATGAGCGCGAACTATCAAGTGTCACAGCTCGACACTTGAAGCACGCTAGTTTCGTTCGCTGCCTCGGCCGCCTTTGCAACAGGAGCGCTGTTGAAACTGAGAGTATCCATTGGCGGGCCTCACTTTTCTTTTATGTCTGCAGAATATGAGCTGCGTCCATTTTTCTTACATGACGCTACATTATATATACCTAAAGAACGTTATTTTACTCTACTTGTTTAACTACCTCTTTGTTCCTCCTTCATTGCAGAGTATGAACTGTGGGTGCATGAGAACAAAACGAAAGAGGCACCTGCATGTTGCGACTTCATGTTTACATACCTTGCACTTAACAAAACGATATACAACATTTATAACGAAACTTGCACCTCGTCACAAGCTTCAATAGGTGCAAACTGAAAATAGAAGCTGCAAGTGATACATAAGTCTATTTGTAGTTCAACAGCCACGACGCGCATTTTCACAAATAAACCAAAACACCTGGCAACAAACGTTTCACTGGTGTCAATTATCAATTTTAATAGACGTGACACGACACATACAAGCGACTCGACGACACTCAGTCAGCGTTGTGGGAGCAAAAACCACCGAGTAGATTAGTGCACTGTTTCCAGAAAAAAATTCCTGGTCAATAATAATATCTGGGGTTTAACGTCCCAAAGTTCGTGGTCAAGCCGTGAACTTAGTGAAAAACGCTCCACGGACATAAACACGCTTGCCTGTGCGCAGGCACACTTTTTTTTTCTCGTTTTTGGCCTGTGCCTGTTCATGTGCCTGCGGCGTAGTGCTTATCTTCAGGTTTCATAGTGCAGGTTAAACGAAGGCAAATTATCAGACATCGTCTTTTTTTTCACTTTGTTCGTGTCCCCTGCGCTTTACAAACCGAAGACCAGCCAGAATAAGCCCGAATTTCGACACTGTCGTAATGCTTAGAGTCGTCCTAACATTATCATTTTATTCATTTTCCACCCGCACGTACTGCCATTAGTAGACATCACACCGAAAGACTTAGCATCAACGTTTCCAGTACCATTCGTTGTAGCTAACAAACAGCTATTCACTGTTAAAATATTTGTAAGAATATCAGTAACCTCTGCAAGGTGAAACACCGGAAATACAGGTGTACGAAAATATTGAAAGAGAATTGTTGCTGCAACTTGCTACAAGGAACGAAGTGACGCAGGTTCAACGTTTATCGAGAAAGAACGTTTTCACCTTTGTGTCATAAGTGCAGCAACTTAAGCAACCTAATTACGAATGCGTCACATGATTATCAGTGATTGGTTTGACAGCGGGAAGGGCAAATAAGTGCCTTATGATTTTTATAAATCAGATAACTCCTGAACTGGAGTATCGCACTATGTAACTGATTCTATCGAGCACAACGTGGGAACACCGCACCTAATCTGATGTGGTACTTTTGGCTAGGAGGAAAATTAAACATTTTCTGCGGTGTTCATCAGCATGATGCAAGCGTCGCATTTACTTGTGCGTCGGCCTCGTTTCTCATTGACGGGACAAGTACTCAAGGTTAACATGTTGTTCGCCTGTCTTATGGATCTAGTAGTCTTTTTTTGTTATACAGAAACAACTGTAATTTCAATCTTAGTTATAGGTAGTCTACAAAGGCCCTTCATATTCGTTCAGTCTCACCAACTAAACCCCTGTTATAGATCCAAGTATATCTGTGGAACGACGATCCATATTTAACCCGTACGTACTGGCCTTGGTTTAGCTTTTTAAAGGATGGAGGCAGAAGAAAATGCATTCTACACAGTCGGACCAACACCACTCCCTGCTCTTCAAGAGGGAGATTCTCAGACCACAGAAATGCCCCATTACAAGCATTATGTCGCTATATCGTTTGTTTTATGTCGACAACGACTGAACATTTCCTGTGCTAATGGTATTCGTGATTTATTTACTAGCTGTGACGACCATTTGCCCCCACTGTTTCTGATTTACCTACAGCTCTTCGCATCTCAACTATTCGTTTCTTTCACCGTGGCTTCGGCAGAGTTCACTTAACGAATACACCAGGACACACAAATCAACGACAATGCATATAAATGTAATGGAATGGGTTAAGCAAGCGTTGTCCATGATAGAGTGGACATTAAGAAATGACATAAACTAAAATACTCTAAAGGACCTCGAAGATATTGTGTGATGAATGCACATGCTCCTCGCCGCGCGCTCTCTCCTTCCCGTTTCGCGAACTGTGCGTCGGCATGCACAGCGTTCCCCTCGCGTTCAGGGGTGGTCAAAATTCCCGAGCCGCTATTCCATCTAATTCCATAGCAACGCACCCTAGAAAGTTTTGACACCCCTCTACATCACAAAAGAAAACTCGCGTAGAGTACACTTGCTCCTGCGCATCGTCATGAGCCGCAGCACAAAGTGTACATATTGCCTTCCAGATGTGTAACGGGTAGCACAATTATCGGAAGTATTACCAAAAAAAAATGGCATAGTTGGTGCTTCGCTACTTCAGAAAAATTACGATGATTTATAGTGTAGTGACTACCGTGCACGTGTACTTGTATTAGTTGCCCCAAGTGAGTCTACAACAGTCTCTGAAAAGTCCGCTCTTCCATCTTTCGCTGTGGCTGTGATGCGTGTTCCGCGTGAGCCTGGCGATTTTTTCTATCATAACAGCGGTCTCGCACATCAGCGAATGCACTCAATGACGTGCTGCTTTTTAGATCGTGCTCGCTCCCTTGAGACAAAGCACTGAGCCCGCTAAAATAATCATAATTGACAATTGAGAAAATAAATACTATGATTTTGAAGGGTATACTGGTTAGAGCGAGTTGGTAGGAATTCGTGCTACAGTTCCTTTCGCTCCTCTGAAGAACGTGTGGAGAACGTGTTTTACCCCATTCCCACTTTCTTATGAGGAAGACAAGTAACTATGACACAAGTACAATGTTTTTTTTAAATATAATTACCTTAACTACAAATTTCTGCATACAAAAAAGAAAAGCGTTGGGAACCGTTACGGAGCATTTATTTATTTTTTTTTCGTTCCAGAAGAGAAATGGAGCGGAACAATTTGCGTTGGAACGAAACTAAAACCCAAACGAAAAACATTTCGTTCCGACACCCTGCTTTTGATTCTATATACAAAATGTATGTCCGGCCGGTGTTAGAATGTGGTTGTTTTCTATTTTTTGGTGCGCCAGCGTGCAAGCTTCGGCCGCTGGTTCTACTTTAGAGAGAAGCTCTACGGCTTTGCTTAGGCCTTCCTAAATATGATGCAAATGCAGTGTTATACATAGAAGCGCGCTCGCCGCCCCTTTTATGGCGATTTAACCTTATAACAGTGCAAACTTTCTTACGATTATATGAATAACCCTCTATCTGTGATCCGATAATTCTTATCTCGGATCCTGATTTATTTTTCTCTGCGCACTGGTCCAAATTTCAAAAACCACAATTTATATTTGCTCAGTCGTTACCTAATCCACTAAATGTACAAGTTTGTGATTTGCTTCATCTGATTACGCAACAAATCTCCCCCGATATTGTGTATTATGATTGTGTTCCGAACCACGCGAAATTGTTACATTCAGGCATTTTAAATGGGTTGTTGCAAGAACGTCTAAAAACTCTGCCAACGAATGTTTTTTTTTTTTTTTAATTATAGCAACGGATGCATCGCCGTCTAAGCAGAGATCTGGTATCGGAATATTTTGCCCTGAACTTGATTGGTGTTGCTCATTGTGATTGCCTGATTTCATTACCGTTTGCCTTGCTGAATTTATGGCAATAATTCTGGCTTTGCGCAAGTTAAGTACTTCAATTCCAGTAGCGGCAGTTGACCGATTCATTGTGTTCTTTTCCCTTTCCATATCCGGTGACAAGCCTATAGCCCTGGTCTTTAAAACAGTGGTCCCCGCGCATCTTCAATGTAATAATTTATTCTGGGTACCTGGCAACATGGGCTTGTTTTACAATAATATGGCGGATTGTCTAGCAAAGGCGTCGCTGACCTTAACGGTAATTCTTGTTTTCCCACCAACAGCTCACATCAGGACGGTGCGTTTCCGCACTCTTACAATTAGAAAAAGCTTATTAGACTCCTCATTGACAGCCTCTCCTGAGTACAAGCGCCTTTTATTCTCTTGGCACAGCGATTTATCTAATTCAAGGATGATAGAAGATGCCATAACAAAAAAATTGGTTGCCGCGTTCCTTCCCTCAATTTTTACTTCAATCTATCAGGTTTTGTGAAATCCTCTCTGTCCCTCTTCTGTAATCAGGAAGAGACGATCGGTCATTTATTGATATCATGTCACCGGTTCAACCCATTCAGGAAAAGCACAGTAGCACCACCTGTTCGAAATTTGGGCCTGGAATTATCAGAACTGATTGTTCTTTCCTTTGGGGCCACTACCCTGGGGTACAGCCACATCGATGCTTTCTTTGCTCTTCAGGAATATATCATTGCTACTAAAAGAATATCTTGCTAAATTTCATGGGCATTAAACTTTTCATTACTCATATTTGGCACTTCAATTCAATAATTAAAAACCAATAGCGTACCAAGGAGTTACACCGTTCAGAAATTATAGTAACAATTCACCAACTACTCAGCCGATCCCATCCACTGTGTAGGTGCCATGAGGAGAGGACGACAACAACAACGACACCCTCCGTCCATCAGGATTCTTCATCTCATATGGGAAATTTTCTTGCCCATGTCTCCGCTTCAACGCATTAATCATTATCATCGCCACTGCTTATCATAATCAACGCTTTCATGATATGTTCGACACGTTTTTATTCGTATTTTCGACATTGTACTAATTCATGGGGTCTCTGTTCGCTCACGGCTCTGTTTCAACGCATTCATCGTTATCCTTCGGGGTCATAATCATCAACGCGCTTATTCCCATGTTCAACGCTTCCAACGTTACCTCACCCTCCACATTGAAGGCTGTCTTGGTCGCCCGCAGCTCTGCATTGACAAGTTCGTGATCATGATTATCGCAGTTCATCAGCATTATCAATGTGCTCAAAATTATCTTCAAAATTAACGCTTTCATCGTCATGAGGAACATCGTCCAAAAGGCCTCTATTTGCACATGGCTTTGCTTGAACGTGTCTATCATCAGTGTCCTCCAACTAAGAACAATTGCTTGCGCTATGACACTCGAATTCTACACTGCACAGTCTTCACTGCACAGTCTAAGCGTTGAATAAGACAAATAAATCCTAAACACAACTCCGAAAAGGCATATTGTGTTTAGGATTTATGTCCTACTACCATAAGGATTTATGTCCTACTACCATAAGGCGTGCTATCAACTTTTCACAAGAACTCACCTGGTGCCCTCCAACATGAACGCCGCAACTACAACTCAACCTTAAAGAAAACTGCTCGCTCACAATTTAACAAAAGTTGCATAAATCCAGCTAAATCGTTCCTTTTCCCGAATAAATCTAAATAATCAAGAATCTCTTAGGCATTCAAGGCGATGATACTAAAAGAAAAATATTGGCATGCAGCTTACGGGTGACCTGAGGCAAATCGTCATGGTTCTTTGAGCAATTGCCGGAGTTCGTTCACCGCAGTATCACACGTAGATGAATTTATGAAACTTGGGAATAATGCAAAAATTTCACATCAATGTTGAGGAAAATGCGTTGGCTTGCTTAAGCACATTTTCCTATGTTTTGTCCACACATGCCGGCGCTGGAATATATAGGGTTCAATGCAGAGATCCCAAGTTCAGCAACTTGAATGCTTCACGCATGCCGAAGTGCTTCATTCTTTATGGAACCATGCACATGGCTTGAACAATGCTTTTGTTGTTGTTGTTGTTGTTGTTGTGAAGATCTGTAGATGCCTATGGAAGGACGTTTGACGTGCTCGGCTTGATGCGGCTCTATGAAGTCAGTTGCAGCTACTTCATTAGCTTTGTTGACTTAACTAGCTTTTTAAACTGTCCCATCAAGTTATCAGCCTCAGATTTCAAGACGTGCAAAATGCTTCTTCATAGTGGTGATTCAGGAAACCGTGAGAGCGAATAATGCACAGCTTTCTTCATTAAACTATTCTCCACACCTATTCAAAGAAGTAACATCTGTGGATTGTCAAAAGCTCATCCCATGAGGAGTAAACCATGCAATTTGCACAGATACACGGAAAATCATGCTCGCAGTCATTATACAAAAAGGCCACTTTTCAGTGCATTTTCGAAAAACACTATCGCGATGGTCTTTAGTGTGACGCCACACAAGTACTGTTATTTCTTGTAATTGTTCCCTTTACCAACAGATCCAACCTGAGAACTTTCAGCAAGCTATTCTAGATCAAGTTTAATTTACGCGTAAAAGTTTTCAAACTTTGCAGGTGGATATTGAAATTGTGAGCGCTGACTGTGCCGTTCATCATCTTCACTTGTGCATACAAATCATCGTGATCATCATCATCGTGTTGGCTGGTCGGTGTTCGGTTTTTGGTTCGCGCGCCTTTGCTGCAAATATAACAATCGTTCTGTCGTACCTGACGTCGTCTCACAAGTGGTGGAGCGTGCTGTGATTCCCACGTCCTCTTGCTCTACCGGTCACCCCTGGAGCTCCGGTCTGGTCGACGTCTGTGCTCGCCAACAACATCCATGGCACAAAACGACGCATCTCCTGCCGTCGCTGCCGCGCCTGCTCAGCCTGCTGGGCCTCAGTACACCGTGAGTACCTCGCAGCGAGACCCTCCAGTATTTTCCGGCCTTCGTGGTGAGGATGTAGAAGAATGGCTGGGCAATTACGACAGAACCAGTGCTTGCAATTACTGGGACGAGGCACAAAAGCTGCGCTATGTTCCCTTTTACCTCAAGGAGGTCGCGAAGACGTGGTATCATAACCACGAAAGCGACTTTCCTGATTGGTCAGCATTCACGGTGCAGCTGCGTCAGATCTTCGGCACGTCTGCCGGGCGCTCTGAGGTAGTGAAGCAGAAGCTCGCTACTCGCATCCAGGGACCCGACGAATCGTATACGTCGTACATTGAAGACGTTCTGGCTCTCTGCCGCCGTGCCCAAAGTGACATGCCCGAGGCCGATCGTATTCGTCATGTACTGAAAGGCATCAACTCCATCGCCTTTAATGCTCTGGTTATCCAGAACCCAACTTCAGTTCAGCACATCATTACAACGTGCCAACGCCTGGACGCACTCCACTCAATGCGCCTTCCACACGCCTCCTGTGACTCTCGCCTTACTGGAGAACATGAACTGCGCGCTCTCATCCGCACCATCGTGAGAGAGGAACTCCACGGCATTGTTTCTGGCCGCACAGCTACTTCATCTGTCCGCTCTTCTCCTACTAATCTGCGGGACATCATCAAGGATGAACTGGCGTTAATGACGAGCGTCGCACGTGCCCCGTCTCCTGCGCCCTTCCATGCGCCTTCATATGCCGAAGTTGCATCACGGCCTCCGGTACCAACTCCACCTGCGCCTGCGGACGTCGTATACGACCACTTGGCCGCGATGGCAGCTAAGGCACCAGCACAGTAGCACTCCGCTCCCTGGCGCCCTGCACGTCCCATCTGTTTTTACTGTGGCATACGAGGACATATCTCCCGTTTTTGCCGCCGGCGCCAGCAAGATGAACGACGAGGATATTCTTCCTACGAGAGCGATTTCACTCCGAGGTCCGATCCCTACGTTCCGGGACCCTACGTTCCCTCGTCACAACGCTCGCCTTCTCCTCTTTTGTCCCACGGCGACCCTCGTCCTTCCCGCTCACCTCGCCGTTGTTCACCATCGCCGTTCCGTCGTACTTCTTCGCCCTTACGTTCTGCCGCGACCCCTCTCGACAGCCACTCGGAAAACTAGAAGCCGCAGTTTTTGGAGGGGAAACTGCTCGTCGTGTAAGTACAATAATTCCTCCTGCGCGCCCTGCAAATTTACTGACTGTATGTGTGGAAGGTATTTTGGTGGACGCTCTTGTAGACACTGGAGCCGCTATCTCGGCCATTCATCGCGAATTATGCCATCGTCTACGAAAAGTGCAAACTCCGTATGTTGGTCCGGTGTTATGCGGCTCCAATGACAATCCAATTTACCCTATTGGCCAGTGCACTGTTCGTGTTCTGATCGACGGAATTCTGCATCATATTCAGCTTGCTGAATATGATGCTCAGAGGAGAACCCCGGCTGTTGTAAAGCTTTTAGTATGGATATTGAAGACCTGTATTATTCTTTGCCACATAAGGAGTTGTTAAATTGTGTTAACGAATGTATTAACGAACAAGCGCACCAGACGGTTTTCACCGATAAATGTGGTGTTTCTACCGGGGCATTTCTAGAAATCCTTTCCATGTATTTAAAGTCGACGCTTGTAGGTTGGAAGGAAGGCGTTTATGTGCAGAAATCAGGGATATGTATTGGTTCTAAGGTTGCTCCGGTCCTTAGTGATTTATACCTTAGCAAGATTGACAATATTTTGGAAGGCGCCTTAAGTAATTCGGTTATTAAGGTTTTACGTTATGTGGACGATTACTTGATCTTTTGTAGTGGTGAGGACTTTGAAAAGGTGGTAACTTCCGTGAGCGAAAAATTTGAAATTAATGGAGGTGGGCTGAGCTTTACTAAAGAGGTGCCTCAGAATAATGGAATACAATTTCTAGACATTTTCTTAACGTTCCAGAAGAACCACGTGTGCTGGCAGTATTCTCCTAGATCTTCGAAACCGCTCTTAAATTTTTCGTCGAAGCACTCGAAGGTTGTAAAAAACGGTATCGCCATGTCTTGCCTTAAATCAGCCCTCACCAAGTCGTGTGAGCACAAAATGAGTGATAGCTTTAACGCACAGGTTACACGTCTTTTAGATGTAGGATATCCTCGTGATGCAGTGGCCAGGGTCGCTGAACGTTTAAAGAAGTCTATTGTGTTAAGTCCGAGCATGGTTGCAGAAAACGACAGGAAGAAACGTGTCGTAGGTATACCGTACATTCATTGCGTGTCTCACAGGCTAAAGAAAGTAGGAAGTACATACGGCGTTAATGTTGTTTTCACGGCTGCCAATAAGCTAGGTAAGATTTGTGCCGCTGTGCAGAGGAAGAATGAGCGAGTAAAAGATAAGAAGCGGACCGATATTTGTTTCGTAAAACACACCAACAAATTCACTGATTGCCGTACGAGTGTGGTGTATAAGGTCCCTTTCAGCTGCGGTCGCTTCTACGTAGGACAAACGGGCCGATGCATTAACCAGAGATTATTGGAACATAAGAGATCGCTAACACGAGGCTCACCTTCTAATCTATCTTTACATTGTCGAGATTGCAAGTGCACGCCAAAATTCGATGAATGCGCAGTGTTGTACCGTCATAGAAATGAAGAAACGCGCCTGATGATTGAAGCATGGCATATCGAGAATAGTGGTAGCGCATGCGTGAGCCAACCGTCGATTAACTTGCATAAAGATGAAATCAAATGCCTTAACAGTTATCTTCAACGTAGACCGCCAAGCGTGCCGGATTGATAGGTTCACCTATTGCATGGGCATGCGCAGATCAGTTTTCGTGCCTTCTTTCCTTTTCAGCCGTTGTGCGTCTCTTCAGTTGTTAGTCGGCGTTTGTGGTGTCCTGACTTCTTTCTTGTGTCCTTGTTTGCACGCCCTGTCTTTTTAGAATGAATACTTACCAACTAGCTCAGCTCTCTGTTATTCTCAGCTTGCTGTACCTTCTTCGTGTGATCACCAGATTATATTAGGCTGGGACTTCCTGTCAGCTGCTTCCGCTGTCATTTCGTGTGGTCCGCCCGTTATTCGCATTACAGACACAGAGCATTCTAGTGCTTACGATTTCTCGTCGCCTCACCTTGTCGCAGCTGCGGATTTCGTCCTGCCTCCAGCCCAAGAACGTATTGTCACAATTAAATCAAGAGACCCTATAGATGGCGATGCAGTGGTTATCCCTGATCAGCGGTGTATTTTCGAGGAATCGGCTTCGCCTGTTGTCTAGTGCGGTTTTCACGTGGTCATGCCAGTCTCACCGCCTACAACACGACATCAGAGACGCAACTCCTGTCGGAGGGGTCCACTGTTGCCAGCCTTATCGACACAGCACCGGTATGTGTCGTCACTGTATCGCCTCCCTCGTCAATCGCAAAATCTACGCCCTCGGGAGGTTCATATAGTGCTCTCAAGGCCACTTTGAATACCGATCTGACTCCAACACAAACCCATGAATTACTGGCCATTTTAACGAAACACCAAGCTTGCTTTGACGTTTGTTCGGATGGTTTGGGTCAAACTACGGCGGCCTCTCATCGCATCGACACAGATGGGTCTCGCATCATTCGCCGTCGCCCTTACCGTGTGTCGTCTTCGGAACGCAAGGTTATCGAGGAACAAGTCAATGACATGCTCGCACGCAACGTTATCAGGCCTTCAGCAAGCGCTTGGTCTTCTCCTGTTGTCCTAGTTAAGAAAAAGGACGGGTCAGTACGATTTTGCGTTGATTACAGGGCACTAAACAAAATTACCCGGAAGGATGTATATCCTATGCCTCGGATTGACGATGCCCTTGACACCTTACAGGGCGCTGAATACTTTTCAAGCCTCGACTTGCGATCTGGCTATTGGCAGATCCCGATGCACGAGTCTGATAAAGAGAAGACCGTATTTGCTACACCTGATGGCCTCTTCGAATTCAATGTTATGCCTTTTGGGCTCTGCAATGCCCCAGCCACATTTTAGCGAATGATTGATACGGTGCTGCGGGGCTTAAAATGGAAGACCTGTCTTTGTTACCTGGACGACATCGTCATCTTTTCGTCCAGCTTCTCACACCACCTCGAACGTCTAGACGAGGTACCAGCGTGTCCAGCCAAAGCCGGTCTCCAGCTAAATACCAAGAAGTGTCGGTTCGCGTGTCGCAGCATCAAAGTGTTGGGTCACGTCGTCAGCAAGCTTGGTATTGAACCTGATCCTGACAAGGTGGCCTTGATATGTATGCTTGATAATGCTTGATGATGTATGCTTGATAATGTAATTTGTCGGTGAAACAGAGGCCTCCCGATTATTCTTTTCCCATTGACTTGCGGCAAAGGCTAACCCTCTGTTTCATTCCCGCATTACAAAAATATTTGGCAGAGGTGTTGCATCTGAAGAAGCACACTGTATATTTTAGAGTTCAAATAACTTTGCCCATGTTGCCTTGCTTGCATAAATTTAGCCCATCACAACTTCTGCAAAGGGTTCGCCTGGCGATGAAACGAAGGACGAGTTCATAAATATTGGCTGATTATTTCTTCTCACACCAGCTCTGACTGATACATGCTTGCATATTGACCTAGTCTAGCTATTCAAAAGTTACATGTGGAGCCAGTGTCTTCCACGTTTCATCTTCTTTCTTCGAGCGAAGACCCACTGATTCATACGTTAGTCACGCCAGTAGGCCGGTCATAAATTCTTCAGCTTGGGACGCAAACACACCATTCGTATTAATTGAAGGTCTCTACTTGCTACCAATGTGCCATCTCTTGTTGCCTCAGCAGAAACTCTATCGCTTGGAACATCGCACCAGCAACCTGCATTCGCAGCAACCTGCATTCGCAATAGAGGTCGCGTTTTCTTTATCTTAAAGCTGCGATGGGTTCTCCTCATAAAGAACTTCAATTCTCCCATTTGACATAACCGCCTAACTCCATTAATTAAAAAGTTAAGTAAGATAACTTTCCTAGATGCTGTCCCAAATGATGCCTTTAACCATCTTAAGATGCATGCGGCTACAAAAGTAGTAATTGTGAAGGCGTCGAAGAAATATCGCATTTTCCTGATTTTTGAGTATTTTCGGACACATTTCTTGAAACACCCTGTATAAGGTCTATATTCAAAACACTTGTTCGTGGTATTAGATCCCTATTCAAGGTCCCGGGTTCCGGGCAACAAATATAAACAGAGACTGATGACATGGCTCTCTTCTTCCTTCACCCTTAATGCCACGCCAGTCCTAATGATATCTGTAGGTGCACGGGGCGCGACCGTCATCGCATTCCATTTTCAACAAGGGCTAGATTATCCTCTATCCTTTCTCGAAAACTTGTTCATGCTGATGAAACACCGAAGAAAAACCCGCTTTGCTTAATACGGCTCTTAAGGGCCAAACAACGAAACGTTCCTTTCCTTCGACCGCTTCCTCACCTTAAGTGAGGCCTCCTTACAGCCAAGTACCGAGGAAGGAAGCAAGCGTACTCTGAAATCCCCCTTCACCCGTCCTCGCGGGAGGAATGGTTGCCGCGCTCCTGCGTTCGAGATTATCGAATATGTTATATAAGGCGTCGCTACCGACGACGGCGCTGTGAGATGGCACGCGCTTGGCGGCCGCCTCAGGGAGAAGGAAGAAGATAGAATAAACAGTGATGTCTTCGCTAATGCTGTCCTAATCATTATGCACGATATAACATATTTTGGCGACGAAGATTCACCAACCCATGTGCTACCGGCTTGACACTCAGCTGAGACTTCCTCCACGATGAGTATTTCGGGGCTACAACCGCCACCTCCGTTCCTGTCTTCACCTGGACACCCGGACATCCCATGGGAGCAATGGATTCAGGCATTCAAGAACTACATGATTGCTTCGGGCGCCTCCGATCTACCTGCTATTCGTCGGAAGGCGATCCTGCTCAACTGCTTGGGATTGGAAGGACAGCGCATTTTCCAGACACTGACGACAACGGACGACCCATGCCTTATGGCTGCAAGCGCTGCGGGAGGAACATTAGCGTCGTCTCCAAGCCCGGATGACTTCGACCACGCCATCGCGACGCTGGAAGGTCACTTCAAGAGCACGGTGAACGTCACTGCCGCGCGTCACCGTTTCCGTCGACGTACGCAAGCCCCAGGTGAGACTGCGGCTGATTACGTCACCGCGCTGAGAAGTCTCGTAGGAGCATGCAATTTCGGTGGCCTGGCGGACGACATGATACGCGACCAGCTCATTGAGAAAACTACAAGTGGGTATTTACGTGAACGCCTTCTGCTGGAAGAGTCTCTCACGCTTTCTAGGGCTCTCACCATTGCGAAACAGCACGATCAAGCGACTAGAGAAGCAAGAGAACTTGCACAAAATGAATCACAAGTTCATCGTGTAAAAGATGCTAATATTTCATATCAGAGAGAAAGGCATTGTAGCACGTGTACTTGCTATGACATGCAAAGTCAGTGTCGCAGATCTCAGAAAGAGCAGGAATGCTACCGTTGTGGTTCTACGGCCCACCTTGCAAATAGCTCGCATTGCAAGGCCAAGGCACATAAGTGTCGAAAGTGTGAGAAAATGGGCCATTTTGAAAAGGTGTGCAAGTCGCTACGAAAGTGTGAGAAACATGTTCAGCATGTCGCCGAAGATAACGACACAGCTGACCCAGACGACCACCTAAGTGTCTGTCAAATCTGGAGCCGTAAAAAGGGAATTTACGCAGCGTTGGAAATTGAAGGAATTTCTGTGTCATTCTTGATCGACACAGGATCATCGGTTTCGATCTTGGCCGAAGACCTTTACCAACGCCACTTTTCCAAAGCGTATCCACTGACGTCTACGTCCGTCCAGCTCCTCGATTATTCTAAGTCAGCAATTCCTATACAAGGATGTTTCATTGCTACGGCCTCATTCCATGGCCGATGCACTTCTGTCCTACTTTACGTTGTGCCTGGAGGAACAACCATTCTTGGACTAGATGGCATCGCGGCTCTGGATATGAAGATTCAAGGGTCGCCTCTCAGGTGTCTTCTAATGACGCAAGAAACTCCTGTGCTACCTCCGGAATTACGGTCCGAGTTTCAGCACCTATTTGCAAAAGAGCTGGGAACTGTGAAAGGTTTTACTCACAAGGTCAAAGTTCGCGCGTCTGTCCAACCGGTGGCCAGCAAGTTGAGACGACTACCACTCGTCATTCGCGAGCAAGTCTCGGCCGAAGTTCAGAAATTAGAAGCTCAGGGCATCATTGAGCGCGTCGACTCTTCAGAGTGGGTCTCACCTATTGTCGTAGCCAGAAAAAAAGATGGCTCGATTCGCATGTGCGTTGACCTACGGGAGCCAAACAAAGCTGTAGTAGTCGACAGTTTTCCTTTGCCGCAAACTGAGGAACTCCTGAACAGCTTGGCTGGGGCACAGCGCTTCTCGAAGCTAGATTTAGCTTCTGCATACCACCAGTTACCGCTCAGTCCAGAGAGCCGTGACCTTACCACGTTCATAACGCATGACGGACTATTTCGCTTCAAGAGGGTTTGTTTCGGACTGGCATCGGCGCCCTCAGCATTTCAGAAAATGATGCATATGATCCTGAAAGGGTGCAAATGTGTCCTATTCTACATTGATGACATCATCGTGTATGGGCACTCCCGAGAGGATCATTTGGGCAATTTGCGCGCTGTTTTGAAACGTCTTTCTGATGCTGGCCTCAGGCTCAACCACAAATGTGTTTTTGACGTAGCAGAGTTGACTTTTCTAGGCCACGTTGTCACCGCCAGAGGTTTATTTCCGTTGATGTCATCCATTGAGGCGATAACCAAGGCACCATCACCTACAACCATAAACGAACTTCGCTCGCTGCTGGGACTTGCAGGCTTCTACTCCAAGTTCATCCCTCATTTTTCTGATGTTGTCGAGCCAATGCGTGCCTTGCTTCGGGGAAATGCGCCTTTCGTTTGGAGTGCGGCAGCAAACAGCAGTTTGGAGCGGCTGAAATCTCTGCTTACATCTTGCGAAGTTCTTCATGTTTTTGATCCTCACTTACCTGTGTACGTTACAACTGATGCATCCGGATATGGACTAGGTGCTGTACTTCAGCAGGATAACGGAACCTCGCTGCAAACGGTCGCATTTGCCTCACGCACACTTCAACCGCATGAACGGAAATACTCAGTCGGCGAACGTGAGGCCCTTGCCTGCGTCTGGGCTTGCGAACACTGGCACGTTTACTTGTGGGGACGACCTTTCATCTTACGAACAGATCACGCGGCTTTGGTTACGCTCCTTTCGACGAAAGGCACTGGTCACCGACCATTAAGGATTGCGCGCTGGTCCTCACGGTTGCTCTGCTACAACTATACCGTTGAATACAGGAAGGGCAGCGAAAACGTCGTGGCCGACGCGCTCTCCAGGTTACCCGTACAGAGTTCAATCCGCGATATATCCGAAGAAGAATTTATATGTCTTTGTCTCCAGTAGTTACCATGCAAGAACTTCAAGAAGCAAGTGCCAATGATCAGGTTATTTGCGAAGTTAAGCACTTCACGACTACTTCTTGGCCTGACAAGAAAGCATTGTCAAAAGAGTTGCTGCCTTACTTTTACGTGAGAGCTGAACTCTCTGTCGTCAGTGATATACTGTGCCGGGGTGACAGGATTGTCGTGCCTGCGACTGTGACACGGCGTCTTATGGATCTGGCCCACGAGTCACACCCAGGCATTAGTCGTACCAAAGCGCGCCTGAGAGAGTCCTATTGGTGGCCATGCATGGATAGCCACATTGAAGAACTTGTGCGCACGTGTGTGATTTGCCAGTCTTGTGACAAGTCTGCACGTACCTCTGCAGCGCCGATGCAACCCGTTCCTCTTCCTGACAGAGCCTGGGAAAAGATTGCTATCGACATCGTGGGACCTTTCACGCAAGCTTCAGCCGACTGCCGATTTGCTATTACTGTTATTGACTATCACAGCAAGTGGCCCGAAGTGGCTTTCGTACGAGATGCGACCACTTCTACAGTAAAGAAGTTTTTACTTGAACTTTTTGCACGAGAAGGATACCCACGTGGTCTCGTATCCGATCATGGACCACAGTTTTCTTCAGCAAGCTTTGAAGAATTTCTCACAGAACGCGGAATAACGCATTACAACTCTTCTGTGTATTACCCGCAAGCTAACGGCTTGGTGGAAAGGTTTAATAGGGTGCTGAAGTCATATATTCAACTAGCCCTGTTTGAACGCCGTGATATAAGAACAGCCATGCTTGATTACCTGCAAGTATATCGCTGTACGCCTCACGCGACTACTGGTGTGGCACCCGCTGTTCTTCTTCATGGACGCCAACCTCGCACAAGACTCGACATCGTGGGATTGCCTGACAAATGCTTCAGCGCGGACCCGTCAAGGGCGATTGAGCAGTTGCGAGAGCGCGTAAGAAACAAGCAAAGGATGTCGAAGAGCTACACCGATGAAAAACGTGGAGCCAAGGTACCCAGCTTCGTCGTTGGTGATTACGTACGGGTTAAGTTATCCACAGTTCATGGCAAGCTGTCTCCACAATTCTCCGCGCCCAAGAAGATAATTGAAAAACGTGGACCAGCCTCGTATCTGTTGGAAGATGGGCGAGTGTGGAACGCATCGAAGTTAGCCGCTGTTCACCATGGAGCTGTCAACAAGATGAAATCCGGCACCTCTGCTGTCATGAACTGGTCACCGACATCTAATCAGTCATCTAGTGCATCACAACCTGACACATCAGGAGTGGATAGCCGTGAAAATGCAGACCCTGGAGCATATGCGGCAGAGAACACGCAAGTTTCCCCTAACCTGTCAGGATGTGATGCGTGCGTAAGAAGAAGCGCACGTAAGAAGAAGACTCCGAAGAAGTTGAAGGACTATGTTAGACAGTAAAGGAGAACTGTGTCTTTTTTTTTTTTTTTTGCAAAAGGGGATATGTTATATAAGGCGTCGCTACCGACGACGGCGCTGTGAGATGGCACGCGCTTGGCGGCCGCCTCAGGGAGAAGGAAGAAGATAGAATAAACAGTGATGTCTTCGCTAATGCTGTCCTAATCATTATGCACGATATAACAGAATATAAGCTTTGCTCACAAGCGTTTATTCTGTAAAAGAAAGTTGGGTCACCACATCACTTCCAAATTGAAGTGTTTATAATAGAGACGCGCGTACGCTTTCTTCCAACTGCGATTACTAAGTGTGAAAAGCCACCGTAGTCGAGCGCAAAACGTGGTGCGTTCTAGCAACACTGAAACGCCCGCATCTTTAAACGCTGTCAGTCTAAACGCGCTTCACCGTGCACGCATGCTCGCGTCTCCCCGCAGAGGTGGGGAGGGAGGGTTGCCTCAGAAACAAGCATGACTAGGGCTATCTCATCACGTGGGCTAACTGTGAGGTGAAGCGCTCGTTCAGAGCCAGGAGCGGACCTAAGGGCGCACGAAGGTAGCCCCAAAGCAACCTTAAGCTGAGGAGGCGCCAAGGAAGCCTTCACCGAGGGCTCCTCAGTGAGGAAGCTTTCAGAGTGACATAAGGCGGCCTCACCAAAATGAAGGCTTCCTTACTGAGGAAAGGAACGTCTCGTTGTTTGGCCCTAAATTTGGGGTACAAATAGTCATGACGTCTTTCGACTGTTCATGCAATGGCATCTTGTAGCAGGCATGTTGTAGTGAAATTAGATTTTCTTCACACCAGCCAATTTTAAGAAAGAGGTCATATGCCTTAGGTAATCGGGATTTCTCATATTGTAGCAATATGTTTAGTGCTACCTCATAATACCACTTAGCAAACGTTGCCAGTTCACCATCACAATTTGACCACTGTCGCACACTCCCTAGACCCAACAGATGAAAATATTCAATACGCTTACAGTTCGTCGATTCCATCTTTGATTTTAGAGTAACGAATTGATCGCCCTCGTACACAATTTTACTCTTAATTTTCCTTTGTGCAGAGCTTTTCCCTCAGTGTTGTCAGTTTTCCAATGGTATTTCCACATAGCGCTTTGTGTTTTTCAAGAACCCTTAAAGCGTTATTCTCGGAACCTTGATATTACCACACGCGCTTCTTTTGCTCTGTTTATGTAATTGGTCCGTTACACGTATAATCTCTGCTTTGCGGAAACCACGCCTGAATGTCCGGGAACATTCCAGATTATCCTAGAGTCTTCTTACAGGGTTGAGCGCGCAAAAGCGAACAGTGAGTTCATTCTGGAACTGACGCGGCCACCAGCGATAAGGCTCGAATGTTCGATGCCGCATGTATGAATGCCGACACACCGTACCGTTGGTCAGTCTATCGCCGACCGACGCCCTGTTCGGCGCTATCAGTGTACCGAGTGTATTGCTGTAGTTTGTGTTTTCATTTCCAGGCCACAAGTTCGGCTAAATAAAGTTTCATCTTGAACACACCGAGTGCTGTCTTCGTCGACGTCAGGACCCCGTGACAATAGGGCATACTTCAGGACGGTACGCTTGGAGTTATTCAAGTCAGGGTATTCCAACAGTTGAAGCTCTGTGATCATCAGCGCTCAGACGTCATTGTGCCTTGTTTTTAATTTATTGAGCACCAGGATTCATTTCATGTACCGTCGGCGGTTCCCTGTGCTGTTTCACAATAATTCCAGCTTGACGTTTCGCATATGGACCGCAGTCTTTAAACTTGTTTGTGCGAATTACACTCGCTAGAACGTCCACATCGATTGGTATATAGAGGATTTCCCCAAAGCCTCGACTTAATCACTGGTTTGGGAAAAGCCTTTCACGTGGAAGTATATGATGCAGTGACGTCTTAACACTCTACATTGTATACACACTTCGTAGAAGGAGCTAAACGCTTCCTATACAGCGCCTTACGGCCCGCACTGCCTATGACTCTGCGCATCTATTTAATATTTTATTTTTTCCGTATGTTAGAGAGTATTTTTTCGCAATCTTTTTCGCCCAAATGTTCTGTAGGGGATTCTTGGTACTACGTTTCCCGCTGCTCCTAACAAGGTTTGTGACTTCTTCTTCCAGGTAGTCCAGGCTGCTAAGATGTGCGTCATTCAAAAAGCTCGTGGCTCTCTTGGGAACACAGCTGCTGACGCCAGAGCACCCGTTCAAATGATTCAATGTAGATTTGAGAGATGCTTTGGGAGCTCGCGTGGGAAGAACCTTTGTATGATGTACAACCATGAGCAAAAGCTTTGCCGAAGTGTGTGCCAAAACTGCCGTCGTCATGGTGTAGTGGCGGCCCGTCTCATGTCGTGCTCATTGCTCTGGCCGCGTATTCACCAGAACAATGCTCTCGACAGCAGATGATTCACCACTAGATGACATAGACGGTAATGTGGAAACGCGCTTCCGTGGTCCGCATACTTTAGCTCACGGGTTTACCCCTGCCCCCCCTCCACACACACACACACACACACACACACACAAAAGTTTTCCTAACGTAAAATTTCTTAGAGAGCTCTATTCCGCCTTTGAGAATAGAGGCTACAAATCAATGTTCCAGCCTGTAGTACCAGTTACCTGCACAGCTACCCGCTAGGTTAGATGTGCCGTGCACTAACAGACCGGCAATTCGAATTGGCAGTGGAGTCCCCATTCCGTAATCTGTTGTGGGCGGGTCAACTGCTGATTCGAAAGAGGTGTAGGTGTGATTTGTTCTTGAAAAGACCTCGCTGCACGCATGTATCCAGGGCAGCGAGGTGTTTGTCCTCCCGCTTCCACACTGATATTAGCACATCTCTTTTTCTAATGACAAACGGTGTTAAATGGTTACGTCGGGGGATACACATTGAAATACAAGGATGTCTTGTCATCAATTGCTAACCTGTTTGCGGAAATGATACTGTACAAGCGTTGTGATATTAGCTAGTTGATGTAAGCCTCTAATAGGAGTGAAAAATGAATAGGACTGGGAAGAAAAAAAGCTGGGAGCAGGAGCACTCGCCCTCTAAACATATTTTCTACTGCCGGGTGCTTTTTCGCGCTCTTATGAAAATGAAACGGATATCGGGTGGCAGTTCTTAGAGAGCGGTCTCTATCAAGTGGCATTCAAGTGATCTGGGGCGCTAACGTGTGTGCGATTCCAAAAGAATTTGGTTGGCCTGGCAACAGAGATTCTGATGTGTAAGTGGCCAGTCTGTGAGGTGGTCAGGGACGCGTTGTCAGGGACGCGTTGTCAGGGACGCGTTGTCAGGGACGCGTTGGCAGGGACGCGTTGGCAGGGACGCGTGCGAAGCGTTCACGCGGGAGAATACGGGCGTGATGGACTCGCCATCATGGTAAAAAAAAAATACTTGGTCCCAACAATGTGGGAGCATTGGCCTGAGATAGTCGAGAAATTGCTAACAATGTTGGAGGTAATCTTAGATTCCTATAGCAAGTTATAATAATCACGTGAAAGGAACGACAAGAACTTGTGTCAGTCCTACAGGAGAGAGAAATTCAAATGCCTTGTCGAGGGTTTTCACCTCGAAAAACACTGAGGTCCAAACTCCTGAGATTTCTGGAGTTCCACAAACTTGGTCATACACTCTTGAAAATACATTCGTGCGGGCCCAAGTGCGGGATCGCAATAAATGCCCACCATACCAGCCCGTCAGAAACATAACCACTCTACCACCGTGGCGGGGCGCCGCTAGAAACAGTGAAGGCCATTTAGCATAATGAAGTCAAAAGGCAGTCCCTCTTCATCATTTACTGGCAGAAATCTTATTCCCAGTGGATCTAACGATAAATCCTTCTTCATTGTCCTTTGAAGTGCATTCCAAAAATAAACGCCTTCCCAGCAATGTAACAAAATTTGGTCTGCTGTTTCCGGTTTTTTAGATATCAGGGAATTTGTCATCGAAGGTAAGAAAACACCACGGTCTTGTTGAAGCGCCTAGACAGATAATGTTTCCGTGTGAAGCTTAAAAAAGAGAGACTTCGCAGCAGAAGCCGCTTGCATTCTCTTCACCCTCTTAAGTTCGCTTAAGTGTGTGAGGGTGGCGCAGGGATTACTACACTGCGCCACCCTCTCACATGTAATCGAGGTGTACAAAAACACCTTTTATCTCTCGCACTTTCCTCCCACAGTGCTCTTGGTTGGCGGGGTGGTGTCTCCGTGTAGGAGCGGTAAAGTGAATTGATGCATCATGGCACTCACGAGAGCCGTGTGGGAGCGCTTGGGTAGTCTCATCGCATTGGAGGCTTTCGCTGTAAAGGGCAGCGTTCGCGTTAGCAAGCGGCGGCGACAGTTGGCAGCGCCAGGTTCGCCACCTTACGTCGACACAAAAACCACGTCTCCTTAACGCATGCGCATTCGCGCCAGTCCTGCGTCTCTTCGTCACGAACAGACACGGCCGCGGTGAAATCCGGTAGCACGTCGCATGTCACGACGGCTTCAGGCGGGATGCTTTGGCGGACGGCGGTCGCATCGGTCGCGCCTGGCTTCGCTCCGTGTTCGCGAGTGCAGCGCCGCTTCCGAGCGTACGCGTGCGTCGATTTGATGACGGACTATAAATGGCCCTTAATATTGTAAGAAACTCTATGATCGATGAAATGCGGTGTGCGCGGTGATTCGATTTAGTGGCCACGCAGTATTTACGCGATTTTCCTGTCGCGGCAGCGTGTGCTACCGGTTCGCTAGCGTATATCAATTCATAGTAAACATTCACCTGCGTATCTGAGGACGCATTTCAGTTTTGTGTTATACCGATTCCTTTGGCAGATGAATCAACTATGTTTTTTCCCTTTAGCGGCTGCTCGCGAGCCCGTGGAAGCGGCATACGCGTTGAATGTCTTGTTTTTGGTGACACCGCTTTCCCGTTTCCTGTTCGAAAGCACTTCTTGATTTCCTTGTACAGTCTGGGCTGCGGAACTGCGCGGAAGTGCGTCCCAGTTCTGTCTGCTGATTTGGTCGAGCGTTGCATACGCTTGGTGGTGATAGTCACACCCGGCGGCTTGTCATGTTTGCAGCTCTCTCATACCGAAACTGAGGCTGGCCGGTAATGAGGAGCCTTCAATTATTTATCTGTCACGCGCTGGAGCAAATGATGTGCCGCGATATGACCAAGAGGTCCCCATTAACACAATGCAGCAAAAAAAGACGCAAGGCCAAAATTTTTTTTCAGCAACTTTTTAGCATACTTGATTCGCGCCAAAAAAGAGGGAAAGAGAGAGAGGGAACTCATTATTGAAAAGCAGGGAATTTAGCCGGCTATGAAAATCGCTGACTTGCTACTCGGCATGGGGAAGGGGATTGGTGATTGAAAGACGGAAAAAGAAAGAGAGAAAAAAAGTACATAAATCGTTAAAAAATAATATAGAATAAATAAAGAAACAGACCGCTTTTTGCGTCTTCGGAGGGGACGTGCTCTAATAAGAGTGCCTCAGTGGGTGGTATCAAGGGGCATCTAAACTTCGTAGAGCTCACCGATACTGAACAACTGTTTGAAAAAATACATGAACAAATGTTTCATCACACGCCCTGCTGCGTGAGGGAGGCTAAAGGGCCCAAGACACAGTCAAGTCATAAATTTGCTGGCGTTATCGACTACATGCAATGTTCGTAGAGCGCACGTTCAACGGCATACTGCCGACACACAAATAAAATGTGTTCCAAAGTTTTAATGGAGCCACAGTTGTTGCAGCATGGAGTACTGCCTGACCGAAGTGGTGCCATAAGCTTTTTTCATAGGCGGTGTTTAGACGAATGCGATAGTATGAGTTTCCAGATGTCGAGCAACTCTGGAAGGGAGTCTTCTGAGTTGTGGGTCGTTTGATCAAAGGAAATCATAATTATGTGTCGGATAGTTGCAGAGCCTCTTCTTTTCTTCGGAAGCAAGTTATTTGCCCATCTAGGAAGCATCAGATACGAAGAAATAAGTTCGCCTAAAATTTTGGTATTGGAGACCTTTTCGAGCATGTCACACACCGAGGTTGCGCATCCCGCTAACAACATTCAACTGGGGCCGGGAAAACCGTACGCGCTAACCTCAAGCATTGGCGTCATCGATCGTGTGGTAAACGGAGCTGTGCAAACTGTACGAAAGGGAATAGCTGGGTGCACTTCTTACGGGCTCCCTCGGGTTTCGCAGTAGTGGAGTTTCATTTAGCGCAGGATTCATAGCTGCACCAATCAATGCACAAGAAGCACGTTTCTTTGTTAAAATAGATTAGCACTTTGAAGCCCTGTGCAATTAGTTCATTGCAATTTAAGGTATAAAAGTAATTAAGATTCTTCGTAAATATTTGCCACACATATTGAATTGTTGTCTCACCAGAAATAAATTGCGATTGTTGGCGGCACACAGTTCATCCACTAAAAGTATCTATTGTGCAAAAGGCAATCACCAAAGCATGATATCTATTTATATATATATTCACGTTTGACCCGATTGCGCGCTACATACCCTCATGCTTCTCGGCTTGTGGGAATGTAGCTGTGGAGACAGGGCTTTGTTTTTTCTTTCGTTCCTCCTGTCACCATGTTTATCTCATGAAACTTGGATATCTTAGAGAAGTTCCAATGAGGCGTGTTCTTTGTTCACGCTCATGTTCCTTGTTCACGAGGACTCAGATTCCAATAGAATTGACGCAAGCGCACTTGGAAGGGGTCTATGTTCTGAAAAACAAGTAAAAGCGAATCAGGCGGTAATTAGCGTAGTGTTGGATTTCTTCAGAAAAATAATCTGAGCGAGGTCACGTGCCCTACATTGCGCATGCTGCGAACGCAGATTCCGGACAGTGTATGCAGTGCACGCCTTGATACGGTGCTGGATGACTCAGCCAAGTAGTTGCCGATGCGACAAATGAGAACTGAAACACGCGCAATACACATGTACCACCGTTTCTTGAAGCTGACTGTGATATTTTTCATGGTAGCGAAATAATCTGCGTAAATTATAATAATGTGCGTGTGAACCTCGATATTTGCTTTTCTCTTCTCCACATGTGAATATTGTTGAAAGTGGAGCAGCGAACAAATTAGAATTGTCTCCATTTAGCCCTTTAAATCCCTCTGTCAATCCAGCGGTGCAAGTATTTTTTTGCAAATATGCAATAACAACACAGATGACAAAAAGAATAGCCCGCAAATCAGAAAAAAACTACCTAGCTCTATTTGGTGAAGAAAAAGAGTGGCCCAAACGCGCACGCCGCGTACACCAGGTACTCTTGGTCCATCATCATTCAACACAAATGGGAAATTTTCTTGCCGACGGCTCTGTTTCAACGCGCTAATCATTATCAGCATCACTAATTATGATAACCAACGCTTT
This sequence comes from Rhipicephalus sanguineus, assembly GCF_013339695.2. Taxonomy (NCBI): domain Eukaryota; kingdom Metazoa; phylum Arthropoda; class Arachnida; order Ixodida; family Ixodidae; genus Rhipicephalus; species Rhipicephalus sanguineus. Next base: position 51,786,943 of record NC_051183.1, read on the forward strand.
CTTGATCGGCTGTCCGTAGTAACATTATCATAATGAATCGTGGGGCCTCTTTTTGATTACAACTCTGTTTCAGTCGTTAGTCGTTATCTTTCGGTATGGTGATCACCAACGCGTTTATTCCCATGTGCAGCTTTTCTAACATCACCATCATTTTTGATGCGCTTCGAACGCTTTAACGCGTTTGTCATTCCCATTATCAATGTTCTCACGGTTATCTCCAGGCTGAATGCTTTCATCGTCATCATCATCATCGTTCAAGAGGCCTCTGCTTGCAGATGGCTCTGTTTGAACGTGTTTATCATCAGAGTTCTCAAACTCAGAACAATCGCTTGCGCTCTGCCACTCGCATTTATGGCATATATGTCTTTGTCACATAGTCGACGTCTCGACTAAAACAAATAAATCGCAAACACAACTCCGGAAAATAATATTTAGACCTAATGCAGATAACTTTTTGTGCGGCGTTGAACGACGGTCAAGCGTATCCTACTAATATACTTCGTGCTGTGAACTTCTCACAAGGGCTCGGTATGCCTGGAGTCCTCAAACGTGGACACCGCAGCGACTCCTCCAGGTAAAAATATAAACTGTAGCCGCTCACAGTGCAACAAAACTTGTAGAAAGACAAGGAAAAACGTTCCTTTTCTTCAATAAAGCGAAATAATATATAATCTCTTAGACATTCAAGGTAGTGGTATAAAAAATATATAGGCATACACTTTACAAGCGATTCGAGGCGAACGTCAATGTTCTGTGCGCAATTACCAGTGTTTGTTCGCGGTAGTTCCCACACGTAGATGTATTTATGAAACTTTGGAGTAATGCGAAAATTACTCAGCGATGTTTAAGGAAATGCGTTGGCTTGCTTAACCACATGTTGCTATATGTTTTGCCCACATATGCGGGTGCCGGAATACATAGGGTTCAATGCAGAGAACACAAGCTCGGCAACTTGAGTGCTTGACGCATGCCGAAGTACTTCATCCATTCTCTGAACAGCGCGCATGGCTTAAACAATGCGTTTTTGTTCTTCATGTTGTTGTGAAGGTTTGTATATGTCTGTCGAAATACGTTAGATGTGCTCGGCATGATGAGGCTTGAAGTATGACGTGGGCTTCGGCTACTTCGCTAGCTTTCTTAGAAGAAGAAAAACAAACAGTTTGTGGATTGATTTTTAGCTGTTCCGTAGTTTTATCAACCTCAGATTCAAAGATGTGCAAAGTGCTTCTACGCAGTGGTGATTCAGACAATTCTTGTGAGCGAATAATTCCCAGCCGTCTTCATGAAACAAGTCCGAACATGTTTTGAAATAACTAACAGCTGTCGATTGTCAAAAGCTGATGTCGCGAGGCGTAAACAAGGCAATTCTGAACATATACACGGAAAATCATACTCGCGGTCTTTAGTAAGAACGGCCACTTTTCAGTACATCTTGGAAAACACTAATTCGATGTACATTATTGTGCGGCCACACAAGTGCTCTTATTTTTTGTTGTCGTTTCCTTTACTAAACAATTCATTCTGGAAACGTTCAGCAAACTACGCTGGATAAAATTTGTTTACGCGCCAGAAATGGCAAGTTTGCAGGTGGATTTTGGAATGTATGCACGATAATGTGATTTATATAGTCAGCGAAGCAAAACCCACCTGATTATTCATTTACCTTTGAGTTGCGACAAACACTAGCCCTCTGTTTTATTTCCGCATTTTAAAGAAATATTTGGCACAGGTTTTGCATGTGAGCAACCACACTGCACATATTACAGCGCAAATACATTTTCAGAAATAGCCTTGGTTACATAACTTTAGCCCATCACAACTTCTCTGAATGAATCCCCTGTCAATAAGACGAAGCATCACTTCATACATTCTGGCTGATAATTTGTTTTCACATCAGGTCTAATAGAATTTCACATATTAGCCCATTCTAGCTATGCACAAGTTCCATCTGAAGACGAGCGTCTTCGAAGTTTCATCACCTTCAGCGTACCCGTTGATTCATATCGTTGATTCATATTGGCGACATGCACAGAGAAAATGTTGGACTTGTTGGAGAAGCCCGAAGGACAAAAAAAATCTCGCGAATAAAATGCTCGCGTCTCGGGCGCGGACTTGCACAGAATCGTGCATCTTGTAGATAGAAGCTGTGCTAGCATTGTGTCGCAAGACCAATTCCGAGGTGCTGGAGGCCGACAAGGTTGGACATAATCTTAAGGGGACCGCTACCGACGCCTTCAACCTCCCAATACGCAAAAAGTATTCGACAGTGGACGCGATTATAAAGGAGTGCTCCGCTTTGAGCAAGCTAAGAGCCGCCGCAATGGCAGCGTGTTCGCCCGCCTTCCGAATACGGTTGCAACGTCCTCTAGCGAAGACCGCGCGAGAACACAACCGTCGCGAACTTGAAGCCATGGCCCCAGCTCCCGCTGACACCGCTGCAAGTTATACGATCCAAATCACTGCTCCCATGGTTCAAGCCATCGCCCATCAGGAACTTGCCAAAATAGGCATTCACTCTGTGCACTGCTACCAATTCACAACCAACATCGTGGTGTCCGCCGTTGTCCTATCATGAGCAGCGATGTACGACCAGAATTCGCGAGCCTGCTGCCTCGAGAACCACCGACAATCGACCAAATTGTTTTCACTGATATTGTATCGGCCATGTAGCTCGTTAGTGTGATACCCGCTGGTCCTCGCCACCTCGGCCGCCGTCTGCCCCTCACCACCGACAGGGCAGCACCCACTTCGCATCTCACTCCTCGTCTTCTTCGCCGCACTTCTACAGAAGGTTCCACAGCCGCTCTCCTTCGCCGCACGGTAACTAGTTGCTTTCGCTTCCAGGACGTCGCCAGTCGTCTCGCTCACCGCAGACTGCTTCTGCCTACCCGGAAAACTAAACAGCGCAGCGCGCTGAGGTGACGCTGCATTGTGGACTTCCCCCGCAAATCCTGTCTTGACGCTTTCGACGTGACGAAGTTTGTTAGACGTTCACGTTGGTGGTGTGACTATTTCCGCGTTTATCGATGCCGGAGCGCACATTTCTCTAATGAGCATACTCCCGTCTGTCGCTTTCCGCACACTCCGAGTCACTGATGGAGAAACCCCTGCCTCGCAAGGGGTGTGCACAGTCCGTGTTATATGGCCAGTCATTCTACATCAGTTGAATTTGGCGTTATTGAGATGTCTTCTCACGATCTATTCTTTGGCTTTGATTTCCTATCACGTCATTCTGTGCTTATTGATTGTGCGACTGGTGCTCTTCAGCTTGAGTTGCCGCAGCTTGCTCATTTTCTAGCCTGCGCGTTTATGCTCTTGCCAGTACATCAGCTTGCGTCAAGAAGCTGCTACATGCGTCGCTTTGTCGTCTACGCGCGGTGTGTCCGATAGTGACTAATTCGTGACTGCTATTGTTGACGTACTCGTGGCGAGACGACACCCTTCCTCACACTGTTGTTTCTGTGGCTGATAATACAGTGGCCATACCGCCTCTCAACGTCAGTCTGTTGACTCGAGTTATTACCCATGATATGCCTTTGGCCACCATGTCTCCGCTTGACGATTTCCAGGTTGCTGATTTAGACGCCGATGTTACGTCTCCAGGTCTTGATGCTAATTTCACTTTGACTCTCGATGACAATAACAAGATGATCGCTCCCGATCTCATCACAGCGCAAGTTACGGGCCTCAGTCATCTGCTAGCATGCTATCGTGACATTTTCGACTTTGATGACTACCCTCTGCGCCAAACATCTGTAGTGACTAACCGGTTCAACACTGGTGTTGCCAGTACTGTACGCCGGCGTCCATATCGCGTATATCAAAAGGAATGTCAAGTAATGCAGACTCAAGTTGAGAAAATCCTTATTAAAGACATCATAGAACCATCATCCACCTCTTGGGTCTCCCGGCTGAAAGATTGGCAGCTGGCGCTTTTGTGTCGACTATCGAAGTTTGAAAAAACTATCTCATAAAGATGTCTACCCTTTGCATCAAATCGATGACGCCCTCGAGTGACTCCATGGTGCGCAATACATTTAATGAATCGACCTTCAGTCCAGCTATTCGTAATTTTTTGTCGATGCCATGGACTGCGGAGAAACCGCTTTTGATACGCCCGGTAGTATCTACCAGTTCAAGATCATACCGTTCGGGCTTTCATGCCCCGGAAACTATCGAACGCATGATCGACTCCTTTCTCCGATTATATATTTGGTCTGTCTGCTTATGTTACTTAGGCGATGTCATAGTCTATTACCTTCCGTTTGACAGCCATCTCACACGCCTGTCGGCCGTTCAGGATGTATTTAGAAGAGCCGTTCTGCAGCTGAATTTTTCAAAATGCCGTTTCCGAAGGCTTCAAATCGCTGTACTCTGCCACCTTCTTAGTGCTACCGGTGTTCAACCGGATCCAGACAAGGTGTGAGCAGTACAGCAATTTCCTGTCTCCTGCTCAACCAAGGAAGTCCGAAGTTTTGTAGGAATATGTTCTTATTTTCTACGATTCGTCCGCAACTTCGCCGACATCACCCCACCGCTTACTGATCCTCTAAAAAAGGATATTCCCTTCATGTGGGGCGTCCAGCAAGTAGACACATTTTCTGCCCTTATCCATCTCCTAACTACGCCACCAATACTGGCCCATGTCGACTAAGCATCGCATACAGAGCTCTGGACCGATGCCAAAGGCCATATAAATGGGGCGGTCCTCGGCAAACGCCAGCTCGCCAAGGACCGAGTAATTGCCTACGCATGTTGTCTTCTTTCGCCCGCCGAACAGTTCTTCATCACTGAGCATGAATGCCTAGCTTTAGTGGGAGCAGTGACCAAATTCAGGCCCTACCTGTACTGCCGAACTGTTTCCGTAATCACAGACCATCACGCTCTCTGCTGGCCATCATCGCTCAAGGACCCATTTGGACGTCTTGGTCGCTGCGCCCTACGTCTTAATGAATACTGTCTCGTGGCCCACTACGTGTCGGGACAACTGCACACAGACGCAGACTGTTTGTCACGTCATCGGGTTGAAGCGCCCGACCTCAGTAACCTTGAACCAGACCCCTGTGCGCTCTCTATCCACGCTTTGGTTGATGTCTCCACCGAAGAACGACGTTGCTTTCGATCATCGATCGTCTAACCTCCACTTCGCCAGACCTTTCCGTTCGCCTGTTCGAGTCGCACGACAACAATCTGTACCGTCGCCGCTTCAACAACGACGGCCCGGAACTACTTGTGCTACCCAACTATCTACGTAGCAGTGTTCTCGAATAACTGCACGGCGTACCAACAGCCGGTCACCTTGGCGTCACTCACACCTGCGGTCGCGTGCGACGTCACTTTTTCTGGGCCGTGCTGTACCGTTCTGTGGTCCGCTACGTCACTGCATGCGACCGCTGTAAATGCTGGGCTACTGTCCGGCCTCCTACAGCGCATCGACACACCAGCCGAACCATTCTTTTGTGTTGGCCTTGACCTGTTGGGCCCTTTTCCTACGTCCACTTCTGGAAATAAATGGGTTGCAGTCGCCACAGATTACGCCACACGCTTTGCTATCACTCGCGCATTGCCTGCAAGTTGCTCCGCTGACGTCGCTGTCTTTATCTTGTATCAAGTCATTCTTCATCATGGCGGCCCTCGAAAGCTGCTTACAGATGGAGTGAGCCACTTCCTGTCGCGTGTTGCGGATAACATCTTCCGTGCCTGCTCCACTGACCACAAGCTGACCACCGCTTATCGTCCACAGACGAAGAGATTGACCGAGCGTCTGAACCGAACGCTGACTAAGATGCCATCAATGTACGTCCCACCAGACCACCATGACTGGGACAGAGCATTACCATTTGTCACCGTTGCGTACACCTCTTCAGGGCACGACACCGCTGGTTATTCACCGTTTTATTTGCTATTTGACCGACATCCAATGTTGCCACTTCACACTTGTGAAGGTGCACCCTTGTCTACTCAGCACACCAGCGATGTCATTGCTCAAGCCCATGCAGCTTGTTAGCTTTGCAATGACCGACTATCGTTGTCGCAGAGCACCAAAAAATTATAGCATATCCACGGGGTGAATGATGATCAGTGGGCGGAGCTCCGGAGGGAATCATCGGTAAACCGTGAATGTTCCGTAAAAATGGTCCAGTACAGCATGAAAGACGTGACAAAGAGAGAGAGAGAGGTTTATTTACAGAAAGGCAGAGAGGTCGGCCTGAGCGATAGTATGCTCTAGCCTGCTACTCTACACCGGGGGTGGGGAAAGGGGAGAAAAAAGAATGATGGATGACGATGGTAAGTAAGGGAGGTGAGTATGTACAGTCCCGTCTAGGTGGTGCAGTGCTATAGCCGCGCATCCAGTCCAGTGGCTTGTAGGAAAGCTGCGACCGCTCTTATGACCACGGTTGTGCTGTTGGCGTCAGGCCAAGGACCCAGCACAACCTCATCAGTTAATGGCCTATTATGCACTCCTTCAGTAGAGGAAATCAGTTTCTACTCGTTCGCGTGCGTAGGCTGGGCAGGTACAAAATATGTGCTCAAGTGTTTCTGGCACTTGGCAGTGATCACAGTTGGGACCGGTGTCACTGCAGCCGATGATATTGCCACGTACGTTTCTTATCACTTTTTGCTGCATTCGCCCACAAAGGCTGTTGGCAACGCTCAGCGCAAACCGCGCCTCATTCTTCGAGAAGCTTCACGATTGTTGTAGATGATTTTGTTAAGATTGCGCGCAAGACGCGAACGCTCGAGCTCATTCTAGAGATTGCGCAACCACCAGCGATATCGCTGGAAAGTTCGATAGCGCCTGTATAAAAGCCGACGCGCTTGACCGCTTGTCAGTTGATCGACGGACGACGCCCTGTTCGCCGCTATCATTGTACAGCGTGCATTGCTGTAGTTCTAGTTCTCATCTTCCGGCCACAAGTTCGGCCAAATAAACAGTTTCATCCTACAAACGCCGACTGCTGTGTTCGTCGACGTCACGACCACGTGACATCTGGTGGAGGTGCTGCTTCATGATCCGGACGCCACCGCGGAGCGCTGACCCAAGCCCAAGCCGCGAAGAAGACGACTCTAAGGACAACCCGGATCCTCGAACCAGCCGCCGGCAGAAAGGACTACCCCCCGAATACGAACCCCTACCGGACAAGACCAGGATCACAGCGAAGAAGACAACAGCCACAATGACAACCGCTGGGGCACCTACAACGGTCGTCATGCACCAACCGAGGGAGCCGCCGACATTCCGCGGATCACCATGCGAGGATCCAGAAAGCTGGCTGGAGGCATACGACCGGGTTTCCACGTTCAACAACTGGGACTGCAACGAGAAGCTACGCCATGTCTACTTCGCCCTCGAAAATGGCGCAAGGACCTGGTTCGAGAATCGAGAGTCCACGCTAACATCATGGGACCTCTTTCGCACCGGATTTCTCGACACCTTCACGAGCGTCATCCGGAAAGAAAGGGCTGAAACCCTTCTCGAGACCCGTGTACAGCTCCCCAATGAAAACATCGGACTGTACACCGAAGAAATGACTCGCCTCTTTCGCCATGCCGACCCCGCCATGTCCGAAGAAAAGAAAGTCCGATTCCTGATGCGGGGAGTGAAGGAAGAACTTTTCGCCGGACTTGTGCGCAACCCACCGAAGACGGTCTCGGAATTCGTTTCGGAGGCCACCACCATCGAAAAGGCACTAGCAATCCGCACTAGGCAGTACAACCGCCGCATGCCGACGACGAACTACGGGGAAGCACATGCGCTGGGCTCCGACGACCTACGTGAGACGATCAGGGCGGTCGTACGCGAAGAGCTGCGAAGGATGTTTCCTGCATCGCAACCCCAGGTCCATTCCATAGCCGACGTCGTTCGCGAGGAACTTCAGCATTCGCTAGGAGTTGCTGCACCGTCGCCACCTGAGCCGGAAGCGATGAGCTATGCTGCCGTTGCACGCCATGCTGTCGCCAATCCGCGCAATCACCAACGCCCCGTGCCGCCGCAGTTCCGCCGCCAGACACCGCCGCCACCTCCGATGCCATCCCGCCCGCCTACAGGCCAACGCTACACACCCCGAAAGACCGACGTTTGGCGTGCCCCTGACAACCGACCGCTCTGCTACCACTGCGGGGAGGCCGGCCACACGTACCGCCGCTGCCAGTACCGACAGATGGGGCTACGCGGTTTCGCCGTCAACGCGCCGCGCCCGCAGCCAGGCGAACGGCCTCGCGACATCGACGACTACCTCAACGGAGCACAGTGGCAAGAACGACGACCTTCCCGCTCCCCGTCGCCCGGCCGTTACATCTCACCGCACCGCCGGCAGTACACTGGCCCAAACCGGAGCCGGTCGCCTAGCCCGTATCCGGAAAACTAAGGGCAGCAACCGATGGAGGTGCGGTTGCTGAACGACGAAATGCTGAAGATCCTCCGCTGTCGACGACGACGCCACGACGATGTTCTGAGCCCCCGCCGCACGCCGAACCACGTCCAGAAGACGAAACTTTGCGACCGGAAGCAGACCTGACGACGCAACGCGGAAGCAGCGGTGCAAACCGACGTAGCCGTGACCCGACGCCGCGACATAACCGGAACGCAAGACGGCGGACTAGCGACCTCGACATTCTGATCGACGGCCACAACGTCACCGCTCTCGTCGATACTGGAGCCGACTATTCCGTCATCAGTGGGCCGTTCGCAGCAAAGTTGAAGAAAGTTAAGACTGCTTGGGAAGGCCCCGAGATCCGGACCGCTGGAGGTCATCTGATAACGCCGATTGGTGTCTGCACGGCGAGAGTCACCATCAATAACCAGACTTATCCTGCGAGCTTTGTAATCCTAAAAAACTGCTCCAGAGATGTGATACTTGGAATAGACTTCCTAAGTGACCACGGCGCCGTCATCGACCTGAGGTCTGAGTCGATAACACTAACCTCAGACAAAGCGCTACCGCCCCACGCGACGCCACGGAACCATGCACTGAATGTGATAGAAGAGCAGGTGACCGTTCCGCCGCGCTCCAGCGTCATTATTTCCGTCGGCACCGAAGAACCCGCAGACCTTGAAGGTGTCATCGAGGGCGATCAGCACCTACTCCTGAACCGTCAGGTTTGCGTCGCAAGAGGCATAGCCGAGCTGCGTGATGGCAAAGCAAAGGTAGTGTTGACGAACTTTAGCCACGAATATAGGCACCTCAACATTGGTACGACGGTTGCCTACATCGACGAATGTGTGGCCGCCAGCAATGCTTTCGCCCTCTTCGATGCTGCCGAACCTGCTTCGACGAATCGAGGTCCCGAACCAGATTTCGACGTTAACCCGAGCCTTCCGAAGGTCAAGCAAGACCAGCTCAAAACGCTGCTCCTGCAATACAAGGACTGTTTCTCGTCGTCATCGCGGGTCCGACAAACGCCCCTTGCTAAGCATCGCATTATAACAGAAGAAAATTCTCGACCACTCCGTCAGAGCCCCTACAGAGTTTCGACTCGAGAGCGCGACGCGATAAAGAGACAAGTCGACGAGATGTTACGCGACAACATCATCCAGCCGTCCAAGAGCCCCTGGGCGTCACCCGTGGTGTTAGTGAAGAAGAAGGACGGGACACTGCGCTTCTGCGTTGATTACCGGCGCCTGAACAAGATCACGAAGAAGGACGTGTACCCCCTCCCACGGATAGACGACACCCTGGATCGACTTCACAACGCGACGTACTTTTCGTCGATGGACCTCAAGACCGGCTATTGGCAGATCGAAGTAGACGAAAGAGACCGAGAAAAGACCGCTTTTATAACACCCGACGGCCTCTTTGAGTTCAAGGTCATGCCTTTCGGTCTTTGCTCGGCACCTGCGACGTTCCAGCGCGTCATGGACACCGTACTGGCCGGATTGAAGTGGCAGTCGTGCCTTGTGTATTTGGACGACGTCGTCGTGTTTTCCTCGACCTTCGACGAGCATCTCCGGCGGCTTGAGGCAGTACTTCAAGCAATCAAGACCTCGGGACTGACCTTGAAGCCAGAAAAGTGCCGATTCGCGTATGACGAGCTCTTGTTTCTGGGTCATGTGATCGGCAAGTCTGGAGTGCGCCCAGACCCGCGGAAAACAGCTGCCATCGCCGACTTCGCGCCACCCACCGACAAGAAGGCCGTGCGCCGATTTCTCGGCTTATGCGCCTATTACAGACGCTTCGTCAAAAACTTTTCACGAATCGCCGAACCACTGACGCTTCTCACGAAGACTAACGTGGAATTCAGGTGGGAAACGGCGCAAGTGCAAGCCTTTCAAGAACTTAAACGACGCCTGCAGACGCCACCCATACTTGCGCATTTCGACGATTGCGCCGATACGGAAATCCACACCGACGCAAGCAGCGTAGGACTCGGCGCCGTCCTTGTGCAGAAGACTGACGGGCAGGAAAGGGTCATCAGTTATGCTAGCCGGTCACTATCCAAGGCAGAAGCCAACTATTCCACAACAGAAAAGGAATGCCTTGCCATCATCTGGGCTACGTCAAAGTTTCGCCCCTACCTCTATGGCAGGCCCTTCAAAGTTGTCAGTGACCATCACGCCTTATGTTGGCTAGCTAACTTGAAGGACCCTTCAGGTCGTCTCGCACGATGGAGTTTGAGGCTTCAAGAATTCGACATTACCGTCGTGTACAAGTCCGGACGAAAACACTCCGACGCCGACTGCCTGTCTCGTGCCCCCGTCGACGCGCCGCCGCAAGACGACGACGATGACTGCTTCCTCGGAACTATAAGTACCGATGACTTCGCCGAAAGGCAACGAGCCGACGCGGAACTGGGAGGCCTTATGGAGTACCTCGAGTGCAAGACCGCCGTTGTTCCGAAGGTATTCAAGCGAGGACTGCCGTCGTTTTTCTTACGGAACGGCGTTCTCCTGAAGAAGAACTTCTCGCCACTTCGAACCGACTACCTTCTTGTCGTGCCCTCATCATTGCGACCAGAAGTCCTCCAGGCCCTACACGACGACCCGACGGCTGGACACCTTGGTGTTTCCCGCACGCTCGCCAGAATACAGGAAAAATACTACTGGCCACGCCTTGCTGCCGACGTCGCCCACTACGTTAAGACTTGCCGAGACTGCCAGCGACGGAAGACACCGCCGACTAGGCCAGCGGGACTTCTGCAGCCAATCGAACCACCTCACCGGCCGTTCCAGCAAATCGGGATGGACCTACTGGGGCCGTTCCCGACGTCGAATTCCGGCAATAAGTGGATCGTCGTAGCAACTGACTACCTCACCCGCTACGCCGAGACAAAGGCCTTGCCCAAAGGCAGCGCCGCCGAGGTAGCCAAATTCTTCGTGGAGAACATCGTCTTGCGACATGGCGCCCCAGAGGTCCTCATCACAGACAGAGGTACCGCCTTTACTGCGGACCTATCTCAGGCGATTTTCAAATACAGCGAGACGAGCCACCGCCGCACCACCGCCTACCACCCGCAGACCAATGGCCTCACCGAGCGTCTAAATAAGACAATCGCCGACATGCTGGCCATGTACGTCGACGTTGAGCACAAGACGTGGGATGCCGTCCTTCCGTACGTGACCTTCGCTTACAACACGGCCGTCCAAGAAACGACGCAGATGACGCCGTACAAGTTGGTCTACGGAAGGAGCCCGGCGACGACACTCGACGCCATGCTACCGAACGTCACCGACGAAGAAAACCTCGACGCCGCCGCTTACTTACAACGTGCCGAAGAAGCTCGACAGCTCGCCCGCCTGCGCATCAAGACCCAGCAGCACACCGACAGCCGTCGCTACAATCTTCGACGACGCTTCGTGGAGTACCAGCCCGGCGACCGTGTCTGGGTCTGGACGCCAATACGACGACGCGGACTGAGCGAGAAGCTTCTTCGACGATACTTCGGACCGTACAGGGTACTTCGACGTCTCGGCGCACTCGACTACGAGGTTGTCCCCGACGGCATCACGAACTCTCAGAGGCGCCGAGCTCGACCCGAGGTCGTGCATGTGGTGCGCCTTAAACCGTACTATGCTCGTTAACGCACCTGAGGACTCTAATGTTTGTGTGCTTAGTTTTCTTTAGTATTGCATGTATTCATGTTCTGTTTTTAAGCATCGGGACGATGCTTTTTCAGAGGGGGGCATTGCCACGTACGTTTCTTATCACTTTTGCTGCATTCGCCCACAAAGGCTGTCGGCAACGCTCAGCGCAAACCGCGCCTCATTCTTCGAGAAGCTTCACGATTGTTGTAGATGATTTTGTTAAGATTGCGCGCAAGACGCGAACGCTCGAGCTCATTCTAGAGATTGCGCAACCACCAGCGATATCGCTGGAAAGTTCGATAGCGCCTGTATAAAAGCCGACGCGCTTGACCGCTTGTCAGTTGATCGACGGACGACGCCCTGTTCGCCGCTATCATTGTACAGCGTGCATTGCTGTAGTTCTAGTTCTCATCTTCCGGCCACAAGTTCGGCCAAATAAACAGTTTCATCCTACAAACGCCGACTGCTGTGTTCGTCGACGTCACGACCACGTGACAATATGTGCATAACGTCTTGTGAAGGCCACACCAAGACGAATTCGGTGAATAATACTTGTGGTATGTCGTTTTAATTTACGAGGCATAGAGAACCTCATTTCGGGGTCCCATTTGTGTAATCGCCGGTGTCGTCGCTCCGGTTTGGACCAGTGCTCAAGCGTGAGGTTACGCATTACGTACCGAAGCAGGGCGTTCGTGTCTGGCCGTGAAAACGCAGTGCGCACTTCGGGGCCACTGGTCAAGGCTCCTTTAGCTTCGGCGTCTGCGTCTTCGTTTTCCGTTATGCCGCAGTGGGCAGGAATCCACTGGAAGGTGACGAGGTGGCCATTTGTTGAAGCAACGTGAAGAAGCTCCATAATTTCTATGGCTAAAATATAGTATGGACCTTGTCTCATGACGCAGTTAATGGTTTGCAAACCGGGTTTTGCATCGCAGAATATCGTCCATGTACGAGGTTGCTCTCCAGAAATGAATCTGATTGCCTCCCGGATAGCAACAAGCTCTGCGGCAGTTGATGTGGTCTTGTGGTCTATCTTGCACCGTCGAGCTATAACCATCTGTGGGATGACAAAGGCTGCGGCAGAGGTACATAGCATGGTAGATCCATCGGTGAACACGTGCACGGTGCCGCCGTACGCTGTATAAATGTGTTGTAGGGTCAGTTGTTTGAGGCCAATTGGGGAAACTAGGGACTTCTTCGTAATCCCAGGAATCACAAGGCTAACAGGCGGTTTAGGCAGGACCCACGGAGGTGTTCCAGGAAATCTCGGGGAAGAAAACCTTAATGGTAGAATGTTTTCATGCCGTGATATTGCTTTTGAAAGACGTGACAAACACTGTGTGTATATATATACAAGAAATTTTATTATCGAAACGTGATTTCCCGTTTTATTTTCTTGATTTTCTTTTCTTCGTCGTTTTCCAAGCGCGCCGAACACCGGAGAAAGAGGAAGCCCGCCAAGAGCGAGCGCCTTTTATAGCGCTCGCCCACTAGCGATCTCCTCACACGTGCATCGAACCATCTCAGATGATCTCGTCATCCAATCAGAGAGCATTGCATAGCACTCACACCCCCTAGCGGTTTCTATCTTCACAAGTGCATCGAACTATTTTTTAATTATTTTCTTCTATCATTATTTTTGTTTTACCTATCATTTCTCAATATTCTATTGTTTTATTACATGTACCTCTAGAAGACCTTCAACGCCATCTACTGATATTACATCAAACTTCCAGTACCATGCATCTCTATGGAGCGAAGGCTTCGAACTATTTTTAATTATTTTCTTTTATCATTATTTTTATTTTATTTATTATTTCTCACTATTCTATTGTTTTATTACATGTATCTGTAGAAAGGACCTTCAACGCCATCCATTGATATTATATCAAGCTACCATTGCCATGCATCTCTATGGAGCGAGCGCCCCCAGCGCCATCTAGTGTGCGCTTCATGGACTCGGCGAGGTGGCTACGCGGGACCGACGACGCGGGAACAGCCTGCGCCCTAAAGAGCTTCGCCCTTAAAGACCATTATGGCAGTCGCCACCAAAGCGTTCACTTGCCGGTGGTATCTCTGGTGCACATCTGGACACCATACCGCCAGGTCGGTTTATCAGAGAAGCTTCTCCCCCATTACAATGGCCCCTATAAAGTGTTACGAGAACTCAATGTCGTGAAATATCAGATTACAACCCCGGACACAAGCCCCTTCGACCTCCTCACACCAGACAGACGTTGTGGACGTTTCCATGACTGAAACCATATTTCCCAGCTGCCATAACAAGCACCATCACGGCGCTTCTGCCGCGCCGAGAGTGATTTTACGGTGGGTAATGGAAATGAGCTAGCGTGGTGCTCTCCGAAAATGAAGATGACGAATGGGCGTGAAACGCTTGCCCGTGGGATTTTCTCAGCCATTTCGTTTGACTGCTGGTCACTGTTGTCAATAGCCATCAAACCGTCATCTCGTCTACGTCGTCATCTCGTCTAAGCCAGAAGGCCGGTAATATCGCCTTCAGCTCAAGCCGCAAACGCACCACTGGTACAATATGAACGTCCCTACTTGCTAGCAGTGTGATATTCCTTGTTGCCTTTTTTGAAATTCTATCGCTTTGAACATCTTAACACCAACCAGAGTTCCCCTTTGTACCCATCAACATAGCCAATGTGATGAATGTTACATAATAGCGATATGCAAATGCACCCGTTCCCGGTATTAGATACGCGGTAAAGGTCCCGGGTTTCTGCACTGAATAGGAAGAACAGAGACCGATGAAATAGTTATCTTCTTCCTTGACCGTTAATGTCACACTAATCCTTTTGATGGCTGTAGGTGCGTGCTGCGCAACCGTCATCGCCTTCCATTTTCAATAAGGGGTAGTATTTCCTCGAACGTTTCTTGGAAACTCGTTCACGCTGATGAAACTCCGCAGTAAAGCCCATTTTCCGTGATGGAGCTCTTTAATTTTGCGTAATTATAGTCTTGAGATCTTTCGACTGCACGTGCAGTCACATCTTCTACCCGGCATTTTGCAATAACATTAGAAGAATTTTTTTACACCAGCCAATTTTCACAAGGTGGTCATATTCCTTAGGTAATGAGTATTTCTCATCTATAGTAAACGTTTTAGTGCTACTCATAAATACCACTTAGCAAATGTTGCCCGTTCATCATCTCAATTTGCACAGTGTCACGAATTCTGCTTCCCCCAGAGGAGATCATTTATTCCGTTTACATTTCATCAATTCCATCTTCGAACTTCAGGGTAAGGAATGGATCATCCCAATACGTATTTTTACTGTAAATTTTGCTGTGTGCAGAGCTTTACTTCAGGCTCCTCACTTCTCCAAGGCTCTCTCCTTATAGGGCTTTGTCTTCCTTCAAGAACCCCTAAAGCGTTATCCTCCAAAACTTGATATGGCATGCTTCAGGCTAGTGCACTTGGGGTTATTGAAGTCAGGGTATTCCAAGTACAGGACCTCCGTGATCTTTCGCTACTTCCGACGTCATTCTGGTGTGTTTGTATTTCAATAAACACCAGGTTTTGACTTCCTGTACTGTCCTGTTTACCACTGCACGGTTTCAGAATAATTTCAGATTGTTGACGTCGATCCACATCGTTTTTCCTATGCAGGATCCTCCCCGAAGCCTCCGCTTAGTTATTGCCTTGGGAAATCCTTTCATGTAGAAGCATGTGATGCACTGACGTCATCACATTCCAGTTTCCATACGTGCTTCGTGGAAGCAGATAAACGCTTCCTGTTCGGTGCTTACGGCTGGGCTTGCATATCACTCAGCAAATCTATTAAATATATTCATTTATCCGCACGCGTGACAGAATCTTTTCGCGGTTAATTTCGCCAGAATTTTCTTCAGCACATTGTAGGCAATACTTCTTCCTCCGCTGTTAGAAGTTTTCTCACTTGATTCTTTTGTCCGACTTGACTTTTCACTGCTTTGTATAAGGCAATCAATGCCCCTGGAATAATCTCTCTGTACCTTATTTTCGCACTAACAGCAACTTCACTTCAGTGTAGCCGCTTCCACTGTACCGCTTCAGTGTAACCGCTTCCAGTGTACTTCCACTTCATCGGTTGTTCGAGTGCTGCTCTGATATGCCAGTGCGCAAATCACAGACCACCAACATTATTTCTGAACTCCCCTATTACGCAATTTGTAACAGGAGACTCCAAGCTGAAACAAACGTACTCCATAAAGTCAGGATGCCGATTATTCCTTCCTACCCCGGTGGCGGAAATTATATGGTGGTCGTCATGCATACCGCATTGAGTGGCCTCTGTAAATAGGGATTCAGGTGATTTAGGATGGTAACATGTGCGCCATTCCGAAATCTCGTGGATTCTTGCTTGCACAGCTCCTCATGCGAACTTCGTGTGCACCTTCACTCACGTCCTCTGATCAATAAATATTGAGGTGGCACATGAACGCTAGTGAACCAAGTGTGTGTCAACAGACTTGAGTATAAGCGTAAGCCGATATAAGGCTGATAGTAATGCTGAAGATGAGCAGTTATGACGATAGGTTGGCAACAAAAGGTGACTTCATTCTGACTCACAGTCAACAAATATATTTTGCGCTGAGAGCTCACTCGGACTCACTCGCCAAAGTTTTCCTCAACCGGACTCCCTCAGACACAGATTCACTAAATATTTCTCAGGCCGGACTCACTCGGACTCAGACTCACTAAATTTTAACTCAGTCGACTCACTGGGACTTCAGGCTCGCTAAATTTTAACTCAGTCGGACTCACTCGGACTCAGGCTAACGCCTCAATCTGAGTCTGTGTGAGCCTGAGTCAGTCGACTCATGAGCGAGTGCGCCCCCCTATGGTCCCGTGATGACATCATCATGCGATACCACGTTATGCGACCGTCAAACATGTTGGCGAGCAGTGACGACACGATGCCTTCATATGGTGCCGCCAATACGCGATCATGGCTTTCCGCATGATGAGTGTCGACAGCGTCGACTATGGTCGATTTTTGCCTTTTATGAAACATGTAGGTGGTCGCCCTAATAGTTCGACAGGCACATATCTCAGCCGATGGTAACATTGAAAAGCTATCGGTGAAGTGCCACCGCAATATAATTTGTGTCCAGAAATGTGTTCCTTATTTTTCTTTCCCTTTGGAAATCATTAGTATAGTAATGTTAGACCGCAAAATTCACAAGACATCCAAGACGTCCAATAGGATTGGTTGCATTGTGACGGACGTTGACGATCTCCCTACGCGGTGACGGCCTGTATAAAATCTGGAACCCATGCTTAAGACAATGTATCCTTGCTGCAAAATAACTTTTTAGCAAGCTTCATTCCTCTCCTCGTCTTCTCCTCAGACACCTCGGCAAAGTAAGTCGGTTTTCTTTATTATTTGTGATGTCTGTGGTCTTGAAGCACAACAAAACAGAAATCTTGGAGTCGCCACCAGCAGATCATCCAATTCAGAAATTATGTTATCGTTTGTTCACGGTCACGACAACCATGAACATCTGCCCAAATCGCACCAACAGGTTGGCAGTGCTGCCATTCAGATGCTAAAACTGATGCACAACACAACATCCGATTTTTTTTTTCCTTTGCCATGAATATTTCCGCTTACCTAGTGTTGTTCTAGATGTCTCGTTCTTTTGAGCTCCGATAACCTATGTCGCTTTTCCTCTCCGGCATTTCTTTTTCTCGTCTTCACTACTCTCATCACCTCACCCGCATTGACACCTGCACCCCCCAGTACGCTCGGGGGTCCCGCTACGGCACGAATATGAAGGCTATGAATTTCTCCCCTTCAGAGCCACTGTACCAGCGAATACATTTCGGCTGGTTGTTGTGGTTCTACGGTGCGACGAAATGGGAAGTCGCAGTATCAACACGTGAGAATAAACAGGACAAGTGCTTGTTCGCTACTGAAGAATTTCGACCGCGAAGATGTTGAAGCTGTCGGTACATTGTGGTCCATCATAAAAATATCATCATCAACATGAACCGGCACGCACTCTCTCCATTCACTTGACAGTGAGGCTGTTTAAGCTATCAGCAACTTGTGCTCCGTCCTGCAATTCTCGTCAGGTGGGTAAGCGCCACACATTTGGGCAAGCGCGACTGCCGTGTACAGCAGATGCCAGAAACAGTGAGAGAAAGAAAGAGACAGGAAATAGAAAGAAAGAATGATACAAAGAGAGAGAGAAAGAGAAAGAAAGTGACAGAAAAAAAACGAAACAGAGAAAAAGAGAGAACTAAGGGGTATAAAGACATAGAAAGATAAAATAAGCAACACAGAGCCAGAGAGACAAAAAAGAGAAAGGCAGAGAGAGAAAAAGCCAAAAAAAAAGTCCCAAGGAAAAGAGTGTGAAATTACGAAAATAAACACATCAAAAGATAAAAAGACAAAAAAAAACAAAGAGAGATAGAGAGAAACAAAACAAAAAAGAGAAAGAAACAGTTAGAGAGAAAGCTATTGGTAGAGAAAGAGTGAGAGAAAAAGAAAGGGAAGAAAAAGAAAGAAGTATAGGCATAGCGAAAAAGAGAAAAAAATATATAGAGAGTGAGAGAGATGTAAAATAATGTGATACAAAAAATATATACAAGAATTAGAGAGAACGATACTGAAAGATGAGAAAAAATAAAGAGGAAACTAAAGATAAACAAGGAAGGCTGCCCATCACCGCTGTTCAATCATGCTTGACAGCACTAGCCATTATTTTTTATAGGTTAATTCATAAATCTGAAATATAGTTCTCAAAAACATAGACTCATAGCTCCCGTGTTTTCGTCGTCGCTCCTGAGCATTGTTTGTACAAAGTTGTTAACAACGTTAGAACTGCTTTGCATGATTTCACAATAAAATAAATAAGCGCAGCGACTGCTCCGTACGCGAAAAATACTTCACGTTGATGGAAGAATGCAGAAAACCATTTTTATATACAGGCTGCTTCCGGCACTGCAGATAAGCTCCAACAGAATTTCCACTTCCTGATGAAATCTATTGCTTCAGCGTCGTGCTGTTCGGTCTTTGTCAAGCTCTGGTCGCATTTAGGCACATGTTGGGCATTACTGAGAGCCTTTAATTGTCCACCTCTGTATATTACTCGGATGATGTGATTGTTGTTTCCCAGAATTCTAAACCCACATAAGACATCTTTTAACCGTATTTGACCGTTCTCATCGCGATCGCGTACAAACTAAGTCATCTAGGTATAAGTTCGGGGGCAAGTACTTCCGGTGCTTGGCCGTCCCCTTGACTCTAACGATGTGCAACGGGACCTGGCAAAAATCAGCGCAGTTAACGCAATTGTTGTGCACTCAGCTGCAAAGAATGCCCGTAGTTTTATTGGCTTGTGCTCAACCTTCCGAAGCTTCATAAAATATTTGTGGGCATAGCGAGATACCTCGTTCAGCTTTTAAAAGAAAAGGTTACATTTTTATTCGGCTGAGCAGAAGCTGTCACGCAACTCAACGCACGGCTTACGACTCATTCGATAACGGCCCACTCTGACCCTGCTACAGCTACTGAAATACGTAAAGGTGCAAGCAGCTATGATAGCGGCGTACTACTAGCCCAGCGCCAGCGGTACCCTGATTACGCCAACACATACAGCAGACACTTCCTATCTGACCATAATCCCAAGTGTTCTACTACAGAGTGCGTGAGCTTCGGTGGTTCAGCAGTTTCCGCACTTATGCGGACGACTATCCTCTCAGTCACCGAATATCGCTGCGCTTGCTGTCCTCTCGATGCGAGAAAGTTAAAATCGGATATTTGTGTTGTGCGTCGAAGTGCGTAAGTTCAAAAGTTCAATAGTGAGCGCAAACGTGTAGTTCGGAGTTCAATGGTCTTTCCTGGTTTTGTGTTATGGTATCATGTCCTCCTTTCGCTCCAAGGCAGTATACTTGAAATGGAAAATACTTAAATCAAGATATTGGCCACCGATACTTCTTCTCTGGTGAAGAAGTGACCGGAAACAGCGCTGCTGTCGAGGAGCTACGGAGAAGAGGTGAAGCATTTCTGAAGGCCTTCAATCGATGCCAAAACAAAAATACCCTGCCGACGGTGCATAATGCGCATTTTGCTCGGAGGGGCCACTTGGTCTACAAGTCTAGTCATCGCCATTAAGCCCGTGGAACAAAGGATGGCACCGATGGTAGATCAAAGAGGGTGATAATTTTTGTCACAAAATGGTGCTATACAGTTCATTCGCTGCGATTTAGAGTTCGTTGTGAGCTACTTCAAGCGCAATTGGCACGTTCTACTCTATCAGAGCAATACACAAATTTTGCTCCTGAGTACGGACGATAGTGGGCTACATATGTTTTAGCCTCAGCATAGATTTCAGATATTTTGGTGACATAAGCACGCTACCAAAAATTGATGGAGCCGGCCCTACAGTATTGATGGTAGCAATAAAAAACTGCGTAATTATGTTTCAGTGAAAGTGGACTTTGCACTTTCAGAAAAAAAACACCACAATCACACTTTAGCAGTAAAAACTATACTATTGCGAATTTGTTTCACCAGTGAAGGTTGAATATTACAATGCGTGTCAATTTCTGGGAGGACCCTGCATGCTTATAAGCATAATTATCCATGTATAGAAGACCAGTGCCTTAATGTTACACAAAGACATATCTAAAGAAACTGTGCCTGTACATAATTAGCAGGGTCCACTTTGTGTATATTTAATAACCGAACATATTCACAGTCATTTTGCGAACTTTATTTATCGTTTCAAATTCGTGAACAGAGGGGTAAGAATATTAGTCCTATGAGAATTTCTTTACAGACGGCCATCATCATAGTCGAAGCAGCCATGTAGAATAAATATTGTCACTACTCAGAAAACTGTGTAGGCAGAATTTCTTATTTGCATAAGCGAACAGGCCCCACATAACGTCGAGAGCAACGGAATGTTTTTTTCTGTAGCAATTGCCAACAACCAATCCCGAAGCTTCCGTTGGGAGTATAAGAATAAATGATGCGTTTAAATGTCGCCAGGCGACCTCTTTAGAACTCCAAGTTAAATCTCAGAAAATTCTTATCTTTGTTTTTTCGTATTTCGAAAGTCTGTAACTGTAAAAATAAACAAGAGGGCCTATCAGCTCATGATTTCGAAACTCTGTTGTATAGGAAAACAAAAAAAAAAATTCATGCCTAGACCGCGGTGCTTTTCCAACAATTTTGAACTTCTGTGAACCTGTTGATAACTACGATTTTTTTTTTTATTTGAAGGTGGTGATGTGTTATCTTATTCGTAATCCTGAACAGCGGCACCGTATAAATTGTGAGGCTGCACCTTCCTTAGCATTCCATCCACTGAGAGATCTTCGAAGGCAGTCAAAATGAAACTTCTAGTTCTTCTCAGTGCTCTTGTAGTGCTTTCTGTGAGGAGGAATCAGAGCAGCAACCACAAGAGACACCAGCTTGGCGAATGAAACACTCTTCGGCAAGGACCAAGACTCTTGGGCGGTAAATATACTAAGCCTTCGGACATAATTTCAATTGTGAATGTTGCTATGTTAGCAACATCTTTCTAGGCTAAAATTGCATAATTTATTTGCATGACAGAAACTCCTTTGACACGTAAGCTACACTATATATGTGAATTTTCATAACCCGTATATCAACTCGGCCACAAACGCTTACCGATTTGCCTTAACGTTAACAATTGAGGTAGCAATTCTAGATTGAGTCTTTCTAAGCAAAACGCAATAGCGAACTAAATAAGAACTATAAATCGCATTCATACGGCACTAATTACGTATATCTGTTTCACGTCCGCAGCTTGGCTTCAGCTTCCTTTCACGCCATTCCTTCCCAGCAGTTTGCTGCTTCTTTTAGGCATTGACGGCGAAGCAATATGGTCCTTTTTTCTCAAAGGGACTCTGAAGCAGCTTTGAAAATGTGCTGCCGAAGTCACGCTATAGATTTGTACACAGCGAGCTCAGAGCGAACACTTAAAGTTCAGACAACCTCGAGTTAATCGCTCTATTTTGGCGAAAGGCTACCCAGGGCCCAACCCACAGAACTTCTCTCTCGCAAGTGCGCTTTTCCATTGGTCGACCAGCTTCGCTAGTGATATGTCCCATATCGGGGTTGGTTTAAATATTCTCTCACGAAGATGTTAGCGCGAGACGTCTTTTTCTGTGAATAATACGGGCCCACGTCCATTGGACAATACCCTGCCCCTTGTCACGGAGTATAACTGGCACGAACTTCGTGCCGTCATCGTTATTGCTATGAAAGTAGCCAACAGCGCTTCGCGACAAGTATGGTTTTGGATAAAGTTCTCAATTTCGTTAGGTTTAAGCGCGTCACACTCGTTATCCTAACTATGCAAATCGCGAGAACATTTTTCTACTCAGCTTTGCATATTAGCCAATCGCCCGTGGATGAGCACATCTATTTCAATATTTACTATTTCCTGCACGGTGGTCACTCCAGGTGACGACCTTTTCCTCACCTTTTTCCTCCGGTAGCACGAGAGCCCCGCGTGTCAGATTTGAGACACTGCGTTTTGAAAACTTTCGACAAATTGACATAGATGATTCTACTTCGTTTGGGCTTCAATGTTACATGTTACATTTGTTTTTTTCGGGCTGCCTCGGTTTCAAGGCGGGCTAGAGATGGACCTGAGAGATTTTTATAGCAATAAAAGATAGTCCAGTCCTTGTTATGTTGGTAGTGTACGAGAACATTTTGAATGAAGAGCTAATACAAAGGAATCTAGAAATGAAGAGCTGTACCCAGTCAGTTCAAAGCGCCGTGTCGCTGTAGTTGGTGGTAACACTAGGTGACCACCATGACGAAGGGTATTAGAAAGGCTGTTAATATATTATTGTTATTGTAGTTTTAAAGGAGGAGTTTTCGAAATATATTCAAGCACCTTCAACATTGAGAAGGACGTGCTCTACGTATAGTGTCTCCTTGCTGCTTTGGGTAGACAAGGACTGTTTTGCGGCCTTGCACGTTAACTGACCTAAAGATCACTAGCGCATAGTGGCGCATAGATGACAACCTCATATATTTTGAACTAACAGTGCCACTTTTTTTATTGCGAGAAAATCATTTGAACAAAAATAAAGTTCACAATTTTTTCAATAGAGCTCTGCTTCCCGTCATAAATGGATTTCAGTGCATGAAAGGGTTAAAGATGTCATGACAAATACCTACGATCACAATTGTTGAGGCGAACGCGGCGCTGCCTCAACATTCGCCTGCGTGAGCATCATAGCTTTCTAAAAGGTGCGCCGTTCTTCCATTTGTCTGCCCACTTTGCCGCCTGTGGTTACACTCGAGAATTCTGCCTCACGACCACCATTTATAGACACACGGATTCTCGCATAAGAGAGATAGCTGAAGCCTTCGCTATCTGCGAAAACGGTGACACGGGTGTCAGCGCACCGTCGATTGCGTTACTTGATTGCTGGTTGACGTACTTGGAGAAGACATAATGATGTTACAAGTGTAGTATTTTTTCATGTGTATAAGTTGCGTGTGCATTTTTTGTTCTTTCTTCTTCTCTCTTTTTCTGTTTCGCTTGAATAAGGCATTCAGTTGTCAGTCAGCGCTCGTGTCGTCAAGTCTTTCTGTCTACTGCGTATTTCGCGCTGTTTCAATATGATCACATTTGTCTAGAAGAATCGTCATGCGTAGATTACAACCGACTCTATCCTTCGCCTATCCAAGATGCTTTACCGAGTGTTTGGGGATATGGCTTGGGTCAGTTCAGAACGCATGCCACGTGGCGTCCCAACGGGCAAGCAGAGCGTTGCCGCCAAGACCCACAGGCGAGCATGCACGCGCGAAAGTCTTCGTATGCACGTCAAAAATACAATGGAAACTGCACGACGCGGCTTAGCTTTTCAGGAACATAGCCAATGTAGGCACCACTTCACGAGCGAGAAACACGTGAGAGAAGTCACTATAAAGGTTCCGATGACAGCGAAAGTCAGGGACGGTACATTTAGGAAGGGCGCCGCGGCTAAATTTGTGTACGATTCAACGCAAGTTCATAATAAGACGCCTATATCTCATATGAGCAATAAGATTATCAGGTTGACAATGCGCGCTACAACTGCTGTTTGATTTGTCTATGCCCCCAATGCGATCACCAAACGAACAGAACCAAGGAAGTCGCTTACCTGAGACAGCCGGTAACGCTGTGTTTCATATCCTCGCATTGCGGCTTTCGACCTCACTTGTAGTTTGGTACTGGCCGCAGTTTAGCAGTCCTCGCGTGCTTTGGATGTATTTTTCTTCGATTTAGAATATTTAGAAAACGCAGTGCAGGAATTTTTATTACGGTTGTCAGCGGCAACATAGTGTCACCTATAGTCGTGCGTGAGAAACTTGGCGAGCAAGCTCCTAAAAAGGGCTTTATTTGACACTGAGTGAGACCATGTAGGTCCTGCTAGTAGTCCGATCCCCGCTTTACCTCTCGTGCTCACTGGTACTTCTTTTTTCTCTTCTGTCGGCCCGCTGGCGCTCGCGATGGAAACAACACTCCTTGCGCAGCTAGGGCTTTCGGTGAGCTCAAATATGTTCACTTACTGCGTCGTCGTTGAAGATGATGAAACACACAGTGCGCACGCGTGCTATCACAACATACCACTGATTCGAAACTCCAGTTTCTAGCTGAGTGCGCCCTTAAGACACCGCTGAAAATTTCGGATGGCTTGCTTGAGCTGTCCTTAGCAAGCGTCGTGTGATGCTTATCAGCGTTGTTTCGTCTCTCGGTGCCTTTCAGCCACGTCTCTGCTATGCCTTTACAACGTCGACGCATAGCCTGGTCACTCTTCCTTCCGTTCTTAAGTACAGGGTTGAAGGACTCACGTATTACTTCTTATTTATGTAATAGTGGTTCCGGCAAAAAAGTGCCTTTCTTGGTACTCTATCCAAACTGCTCGAGTGTGCCCATTATGGAGCCCTTACGGCGACCACAATGCACTGATCTATAAACGATGCACTGAGTCTATAAGCTACGCATGATTTAAACGCGGGCTGCGTTGGTCAGTTTTTCCATGACAAGCACAGCCGATTGATTGGCTTGAAGAGCGGTGCAGACAGTGCAAATTATGGAAGGAAAACAAACAATGTTAAAAATCTACATCCGCATCACTGCAACATTAAATCACGTGTATAGAGTATTCAACAACATTCTGGGCTTTGTAGAAGTAACGTTTGCAGGCAATATAAGAAAATGAATCTGTTGCTGGCATTAATTGCAGTTACTCATTTACTTACCTAGCCTCTCTGTGACACGTAATAAGAGATAGAGAGTAGGCAAAGCACGTTCTTAGAAAACCGATTTGTGTTACGGCAGCAAATTGAGCAGCGAGAAGTTCTTCTTCGGCACCCGCTAGCAACATCCGTAGTTTGAGCTTTCTAAAGCCTCTACTAAGCGCACCTGGTACAACGCGGTGACAAAGCCTTTCCTTCAAATCTACATAATCAGCCGGTGATATTTTCGTGCTGCAGCATCACTGGTGTCAATTCTGCACCTAGACCGTACAGTGCACACATGTTATATCAATTTATTTAAGTCATTATGGCACTGATTGTAAGTTGCTTACGTAGATCAAAAGTGACGCCCTGTCTATGCCGCAAACGGTGACGCACTGTTCTGCGATCATGAATATGTGTCCTTTCTTCTCCACTGCATCACTCACTGCTTGCTTGTTTGATTTGAACGAATAAATATCACCTTATAGAGCGGGTCTTTAAGATTGACGCAATCGCTTTTACAACCACAGTTGCTTAGTGATTATTTCATACGTATTCATTCCTGGAAGAAACAATTTGTATCAGGTTTTTTCACAAATGTGATCATTTAAATGAAGAAATATCTATCTGGCCTTTGGGTTGGGTCACAAAATTCATAATGCGTTTTCTCCTATTTCTAAGCATTTACCGGAAGCGAAATGACACTTGTTTTCCTTTGTGATGATATCTTCCCATAATATTTAGTTGAGATCAACAGCTTTTTTATAAGGAGCAAGTACTAATCTTACAATCCAGAAGATTGAGCTACAGAAAAACGTCATTTAAAACATGTTCAGAGCCTCAAGAGGGATATAAATTCAACATACTACCTTCTCAAATCGACTATAACAACGACAGTATTTGGGGAAAGGGATTTACTTGTGTCAGCGTAAATGCACTCTTCTGAATGATGATAATAAGACTGTTACAGCTGATATAAAATACAAAAATGAAGAGGAGACAGAGCTGTGAGTACATTTCCTTTCTCGTACGAAACATTTATATGAGAGCAGTAGTTTTGTTTCTCACTGGTATCTAATCCCTAAAAAGTATTCTCTTAAGCAACGCAACTGAATCACAGTAGCTTTGTGAATGTATATTTGTAAAAGTGCGAAATAAGCAATAACATATGATGTTATGACATCGTCTTGCCTTAATTGGAGAAAACAAAATATTCCCAATGACTCCCGGTGAGAAGAAGTTTTACAGCGAAAGCTGTTATGAGATCATTTCACCGGCCGTTTTTGGCGCTGTAGTTGTCCGCCGCCGCCGCCGCAGCCGTTGTCCGTAACCAGTATCGCTCGAAATAAGAAAAAAAAACGAAATAAGAAAAAATTCCAGGATGGAACGAGGTTCGAACCTGGGCCCTCTGCGTGGGAGCCCAGTATTCAACCTCTGAGCCATGCCCGTGCTTGAAACTGCTTTGCAAAAAGGTCCTATACAGGCTTCATGTCGGGAAGGAACCACATTAGCATATGCAATATAGCGTGGTAGAATAGTAAAATAAGCACCAAGCGTCGCACAACGCGAATTCTGTAATCAGGCGTCACACAATGCGAATTGCGCAACGAGTAGGTTGTTGAATGCTTCGAACCCATTACAAAGGGCTCTGCCATAATTCTTCATCATCATCATGCACAGCATCAACAAAAGTGCGCATAATGCCTTACATGCGTTTAGCAGGTACCAATGCTCTCCGTAGAATGACGAAAAATGGCACAGTGCCTGCTGCCCTACTTCTCAAAAATTACAATGATTTATAGCGTAGTGGGTTCCTCGCAAGTGCACTTGTATTGGTTGCCAAGGAAGCCCATAAGCGCATGATCCATTTCCTCGGGGTCTCAGTATAGTTCTTCGACCCCCGCCCCCTCCATCTCTCTTCCACGTCAACGTATGTTATACAGCATGACGGGAGAGGGAAATAGCCACCGGGCGTCACCAAATGCATATTACATAACTGGTGGGCCGTTTAAAGATTCCAACCCATTACAAAGGGCTGAGCCATAATTCTTCATCGTCATCAGTCGTCGCGTCAACAAAGTGCACATAATGCCTTACAGACGTGTAGCTGGTGCCTCGTTCTCCGCAGTATGACGGATAATGGCTTAGTAGGTGCTTCCAAACTTCACAAAAATTGCGATTTATGGCGTAGTGGGTACCTTGCTAGTGTACTTTTTATTAGTAGCCCCAAGAGAGCTTACAACGGAGCTTTAGAAACGCCGCTCTTGCTGCTTTCACAGTGACTGTGCTGCGGTTTCAGCGCAGGCCTGGCGTTATTCTTTTTTATTTAACCTGTCTCCTGTATCTCTTTTGTTTTATCTGTTTCTTTCTATGTCTTCCTTTCTACATCTCTCTTCCCTCTCTATTTCTTACTCTTTCTCGCCTTTTGCATCTTTATTTCTCATTCTTGCCTGTCACATTTTGTCTCTCTCTCTTCGCTTCTTTTTTTTTTGCTTGTTTTTAATTCTCTTTATCCTCCTTTTTCTGTTTTGCTCTCTGTTTTTCCTATCTCATTTTTCCGTCTGTTTCTTCGTGTCCTTTTCTGTCTCTTTCTACGTCTTCTTTTGCCTTTCTATATTTCTTGCTACCATTTTCTCTCTCTCTGCTTCTTTCTCTCTCTTTCTTACTTCTATATCTGTGTGGCAAGTAGGTATTCTACCACAGAGTCACGACAGCGCTTCAAATTGCTTCGAAAAAAAGACGATAATAATATCATGTTGGCGGAGGAGTCTCCTTAACGTCAATAATATAGCGTTAGAGAAGGGTGCAATCGCGCCAGGTGTCAAAACATGTGAATTGCACAATAAGTCGGTACATTAACGTCCCACCTATTACAAAGGGCTATGACATATTTAATCATCATCAGCAGCATCCAAGCATCAACAAAGTGAGCGGCTGCGTAGGTTCGCGTATTGCCTTTCGAACGCTTAGTGGGCCCTTCGCTGATTCGGAAAAGCAAGAATTTTGGCGCAGTGGGCACTTCGCAACTACACTTGCAGTAGGTATTTTAGAATAGTCTCAAAACGCCAGTATTACGCGCATAGACGTTCGTTTCCTTGCGTCACAGTTTAGGCATCCACAGAGAACCGAAGCTACGCTAACAATTAAGAAGGCGATGCGCGCGGGGCCCAATTGCGTTATCGCGTCCTACTCTCGAAAGCGAAGCTCAAGCGTCCTACAAGTTTTTGCAACTAAAATTATGCGCTTTGAAAGTACGATCGACTGATGCAGATCAATTGGGAGTTTTCCGCTCACGTAGCTTCGTATACGGTACTAAATGTTAAACTGCAGCCTAGAGTAATGCTGCTTGGTCTTGGCTGTTGTACGTTGCCTGCACTAAAATGCTGCTTATTTTCAGGAAAACGTCTCATGAAACAATTCAGGCCATTAAGATGTACAATTACACAAAGGAAAATGGCATCAAATATACAGTAGAGAAAGGTAAGTTTGCACTGTAGCGCAAGTGATGGCTGGACTTGACAGACTATTGTGGCTTTAGAGGTATTCGTGTAAATTAGTAGTTTCTGTTGGACGGAATATTTTGTAAAATGTTTCTGAGATAACATCGTGGAGCGTGTTTCCCGTCAGCAATCACGATATAAAGGAAGTTGATCGTGAACTTTACAGGGACTCTTGAGTGCCTCGGTGCAGGCGGCGGGATGCAGTTATGGGTTTCTCTGCTGACACGATCATTTTGCTAATGCACACTTTAGCCACACTAGCCTTCCTTTTTACCTTCTGTGTATTTGGAAATGTCTAAGCGTAACAGGCAGTGAGTGTCAAGCTAACGTTATGGAATACTGGGCATTAAGAAGTTTAAGTGGCTGCCTAAGAGCTGCGTCGGTAGTGCACATGCCACGGTGCATTTTCTGTTTTTTTTCCGACTGCTTACCAAACTATAGCCTTTATTAAAAACATTTTAGACTTACTGCTGCTTTTTGCCCAACTAGCCTGACGATTGTCTTTAAGAAATCACAGTTACTTATTTCGCATTGTCTAACTTATCTCAATCATTATATATCTGAAAATCACTTAAACGATTCTTGAATAAAGTGAATCCTAAAATAATAAACATTAGAGCCTAAGAGGGAATTTTTATTCATGTTCACTTCAACTGACCTCAAAGAGAATGTATCTAATTTAAATAAGAGAAAACAATGAGGCAGCTACGCCCTAGTGGCGCGAATAGTGAGGAAGCACTGGTGGCGTTGCCCTGCTCGTTTTCTTTATCCTCACTTCCTTCCCCCCCTCCTTTCTATGCTATACTTTACAAGAAAATAATATTGCTTTACTATACTACCTTCTCCATTCCCCCCCTTTGTCTTCCCGTTCACACTCTTTCCTATATTATACTATACACGGCTGTGTGTTCTTTTTCTTTTTACCAGCGAAACTGTTCTATCTTGGCGTAATGTAGTGACCCAAAAATTATCATCGTCATGATCGGGTATGTGCCACAGCAAGTGGGCAACAGATGGGCGGCGTATAGCATAGGGGCGAGAGAAAGTGAGGAACAAGTAGAGAGAAATAAAGATAGGGAAATAAAGAAAAAGAGAGAAGATGTTGGTGAAAAAAATTTCTATCTCGGCGGCGGGATTTGAACCTGAGTGTCCATGATCATACCCCCTATGCTAAAACGTCCCTTCACACGAGGCCCCACTTTGACATATGAATGTCTCTAGGCAGATCAAGTCACTGTACATGAACAATAATCTGCAGCGATTGTTTAGGAGCGCGGCCATTTTCTGCCGAGCAGCAGCGCTGTGCTGAACTCCATCAAGTGAAGGACAAAATTCTAGTCAAGGCTTGTTTGAGAATATGGTGATAAGGCAAGCATCTTGACTACTCGGCTATGCAGGCACGCTGACAGAACATAGCATAGCCTTTATAGTATCGTATAGCAAGAGGAGGGTGAAAGGTTAGGGAGGGTAGGGAGGGTATTGTGAGGATGAGGAGGAGGGAAAGGAATACGGGAGAGATCGAATCATAGCATATAAAGAATTAGAAAGGGAGAGGAAGCAACGGAGAACTAGAGAAATAATGAGAACAAGAAACGAAATAAAGAGAAAGGAAAAGAAATACAAAAACTACGAGGAAAAAAAAGAGAGAGAAAGAAATCGAAATGAACTGACAAAAATACGGGAATTTCGCACTAAGTCGCACAAAGCCTGGCACAGCGAAAATGCTCAATCCTCACGCAAATCTCAGTACGACGTAGCAAAACCTAATTAACACATCGGAAAACGTTCTTACAACATAGCGAAACCTAGCCAGAACCAGTAACAACTAAGCAGCAACTGGCGTTAGCCTAAGGCCTTGAGGATGGGCCAGCTTTGCTGTGCCAAGCTTCGTGGGACTTAGTGCAAGCTTCCGGAATTTTAGGGGCGAAGCTCCTTAAGGCGGCACCCGTTCGTCCCTCGTAGTCGTCGTGGTCGTAGTAGTGAGTAACAAGTCTTACGCTTTGACCTCCAAGGTGGTGCCGGTGGGAGATTTCTCCTGTGCGTTGTTGAACAATAAAAAATTCGCAGCGTGCGTGTTAACTAAAAGCCGAATTCTTCTGTCTCTCATTCCCCATTAGCAGCCATTGGCATGTTCCAGTAGGAAACGTTAGTAGAAGTAGAAGTGTAAGTGTTAGCTAAAAGCCGACTTCTTCTGTCTCTCATTGCCATTAGCAGCCATTGTTTACCTCCAAGGTAGTGCCTGGTGAGATTTCTCCTGTGCGTGATTAAACAATAAAAATTTTGTTCAAAACGCCGTTGATTGATGAAATAAACCAACGAAAGACGCCAGATGTTTTGTAAAAGCAGAACGAAAGAACGCCAGATGTTTTTCTTAAAGTGTAGTAGTAGTAGTTATATGTAGCCACCTCGCCCGATCGTCAACGGGCGAGGTGGACCGGCAACGGCGCGAGGACCCTGCCGTACGAGAGTTAAATCACACTAAAAGACATACTTTGCGGGCGATACACTCTAGTGAGCTTTCAACTTTTCGTCTTAATGTACATGATAAAGAAATTATTTCTACGAGAAACGCAAGGCACACCTTGAGCAATATGTTTGGTTTTGGGACGCTAAATGGAACCATGAGGCGATGCGAAGCCGGAGCACTTGCACGATCGCGTTCCGTTGGCTTTCGTTGGGCATGCTACCGACCTCGCGTCGTGGAACGCGCGTCCTGTCTTCCCTCTAGCCTTGCCTTTAATTCGCACAGGGCGAGCGGGGAATGCGGTCGCTCTTGGCGCTCTTTCGCTCGGGAGCGGACTTCTTCCTTGCATTTCACCGATCACAAGTGATAATGAAGGGA